>NC_079443.1:6396187-6658687 GCF_903798145.1 Danio aesculapii | reverse complement strand
CATCAGATCGACACGTCTCAACAGATTTAGAGTGTTTTACTGTATTTTACATTTGTCTGTATATTTTTGAATGGTGGATATTTAATAGTTGATATTCAGTCAGTCCAGTTAAAGGCAGAAGCTGGTCTTTTGCAATCTCCGTGTTGACCTGTGGTTCTCTTTGAATCTGTGTATGTTTTTTTAAATATGTATATATAAAATGTTATATTTATTTATATAGTTTTAATATATATTACATAGTTTTAGTTTTATTTATTTATTTAGTAAATTGAAATAAAATAATTATTTTTATAAAATGCTGATAATAGAAAATAATAGAAGGCACAACATGTATATATATAAATAAATAAAGGTTTAAATGAGCATTTCATACAAACTTTTTAGAGAAAATGTCAGATAGGTGGGCCTTCAAAAATTGATCGGAGAAAGAAGTGGGCCCTGAAGTGAAAAAGTTTGAGAACCCCTTGCTTAGGTAACATTTATTTATGATTTTCACTGACAGTGAGTTTCCTTGCTGCTGAAAATTATATAATAAAAATTATGGAGGTTAAAGCACTAAATAAAAAGGACAGGAGCTTATATTATGCCACAGTCCTGGCTCTTCCTGTCACAGTTTTATCATATTAAATACATTTCAAGTTTCTGTTATAATGCTCGTCTTACATTATTTCTTTGATATTAAGTGAGTGAAAGTAAGTAAGTGAAAGTAAGTTTAAGTAAGTGAAAATATAGCACCTTCTAATGGTTTTCGGATATTTAAATAAAGTAAATCTTACATATTCTGCCTTTAAAAGGTTAGGCTGACAAGAAAACAATATTATAAAATGCAATATAATCTAATAGCAAGTACTGAATGTTTGGACTCCCGACTGAATGCCATCATTATGGAATTGTTAAACCCTCAAGACAAATTCCAGTAAAAATTTTACAGTGTTATTACTTCTTGTTCTTGGCTCTTTACTGAGTCAAATTTACTCATGAAGAACCTGGGGGAACATATTAAAGACTTCATAATTAGTAATACAGTGGGTGCAGGTGTTTGGAGGCTCTGCTAATATTTGTTTTGGCTGGTAAATTGTGTTTGTAGCCCATGCACAGTATCTTGAAAGACTTACGGTGCCCTTGAGAGAGTCAATCTCGCAGGTGTAGGACTGGAGCTGGTGACGGAACTCCATGGTCTCCTGCTTGGCTACTCTGAGAGCCTCGTTATTCTTGTTTACTGCCTGGTTCAGATCTGAAACCTGAGTGCGAAGCAAAGCACGTTAGCTTGCAGTCATACATCTGAATATAGGCTCCTTCACAAAGGATGATAACTATAATTAAATTGTTAAATATATAGCTCCAAAAACTGTTCAAAATGTAAAAGAATAGCAAAGACCACACTGACATACTATTATAAAAATGAACAAGAGGAACAATATCATTGCAATCACTACCAGAATTATTAACTTCCAGCTATTATTGAACAATAATAAAACAATTAATCCACTGAAAAAATGTTTGTTTTGGTAAACTTCAAAGTTTGACCATTTACTTCCATTTTTAGAATAGTGGTCCTTCTCTGTCAGTTTGACAGCTTCAGCCACAATATTCTTAACCACGCCCCTTTACTGTTTGATTACTATGAGTGAATGCACAAAAAGAAAGCCCCACCCCATACTCAATATTCTGTTTCTGTTGGAAGTATATCAACATACTGAAATAAAAGTCTATGCAACGTCCAGTTCATGTAGACTCATCAGCCGTGGGTACATGGTAAAACAGAATGTTATTGTGCGTTGGTATGGATGCTAACGTAGCTATCATGTTGCTAACAGGCTGGATAGCCTTTGAAATGTATGTCAAACTAAATCTAGCATCTCTGATACAGACCTTAGACTTATACCAGTCCTCGGCCTCGCTAATATTCTTGGCAGCGATAGCCTCGTACTGCAGGCGAATATCTCTGAGAGCTGCAGTCAGGTCTGGTTTGGACATGTCCATTTGGATCTGCACCTGACTCTCCTGCATCTGGTTTTGCAGCTCACGGATCTCCTAAAGGAAAAAGGCAAAGACAGATACATAGCTTCAAAAGGCACTAATTAGCATTTTGCTTGGCAAATATGTTTTTGAACTTATTTAGTAGATGTAGACATGCACAGTTATAGAGGCAATATAATATCTGATGTTTGCTTACACACACACACACACTAGTCTCACATACAGGAATTCAATTGACTGTTGTGCACAGTCACACTATGCATGTTGACTTGATCACATTTTATGCATTTGAAATTTCTGGCCCCAATGACCCTCCATAGTGACAGGTTTTCCCTGTCAGTCAGTTCATTGTAGGAGAAGAGATGAGATGGCAGTGCAAGAAGAGGGAAAGTCATTTTGATTCAATATTAATTATAAATGCTGCAATATTCCATAAAAATTATATTAAAACTATTATGCGATGGTCATGGTGACTTTTTTATTGTCACTGATGGTTCAACAAAACAACTTTTATAGTCTTTAAAACTATCCTTACTGTAATTTACACTCTTAAAAAGGTCTGTGATGCCAGAGAAGAATCATTGTCCCTCCTGAGAACTGTTTAGGAAACAGTTCTTGAAAGAACCCTTCGTCTGAAGAACATTAAGAACCCTTTTACACTTCATAGTACATTTGGAGCAGTGGAAAGCTAGCATGAACATAAACAGTTCCTCTCTGAACCACAGATGCCATAAAGACCCTTTATTTTCTTGATTGCAGCTGCATTTTTTTCTCTCTCATCTCTGATAGCTAATTGTAGGACTGTGGGGCCTTTTAAGGCCTTTTTCTTTTCCCACTGCTCTGCTCACAGCTGTGTCTCAGAGAATCTGTCTCTGTTTAATTATAGGGATGCATCTGTTGCGCAGCTTTACACTGCCCCCTCACTGTCAGACACACATGTGACCATTTCATCTTTACATGTCAAATAAAAAACAGAGAACATTTAAAGAACTTGACTTCAGAGGCTTGTGAGTAAAGGTCATTGCATGTGTTGTATGCTGGGTATGAGAGTGAGGGAGGTCAAAGGCACAGAGACAAACAGTAACTCATGCATATAGCCTTGGAAAACGATTAGGGATAGAAATTGGATGAATACAAACCTCTTCATGGATCTTCTTGAGGAATGCAATCTCTTCATGAAGACCCTCAATACGTCTTTCCAGGTCCAGCCTGGCCAGAGTGGCAGCATCGACATCCTACAGAGAGAACATTACCATTTTAAGTTAATTTAATTGGCTTGTATTTATATGAATGTATGCAGAGCCTAAAATTAACAAAAACAACAACAAAAAATCTGTTTTTGCTTATTCTTGTTATGCCTGAGAACATGGTTTTATCAATGCAATCTCAAGAAAATGTGTAACTTTTCATTAAATGGCTAAGTCATATAATCTCATTTACACATTTTAGTACTATTTGCTCATCATCCAATGAGTGTTAGGTGTAGGTGTAGTGTAGTGTAGTGTGATTTATCAGGGTCACTACAGTGGAATGAACCACCAATCACTAATAATAATTCTGACTTCAACTGTATGTCATTTACAGAATCAAATCAAAGCATTGATCTTTTCACATGAGCAGCCTATGTTAACCGTGTTTTCAGTTTCTCAGAGCTCGGATCGCTAGTGCTGTGAGTTTTTGTGAATTTGTTAATGGAGCATTTGTCAATCATCTTCCCAAGTTAGTAATAAGAATAATTTACCAATCTGTGATCAAGATAAATAAAACTTCAATAATTTTACATATGAACTCAAAGAAATACAGACTTAATTCCATCTTACTTTAATGTGATTTACATAAAATAACAAACTGATAAAAAAAAATAAAAATAAAATAACAATAAAAATATCCTCATCATCTTTAATAATAATTATTATCTTCATCATCATGTAAAAAAAAAGTGTTTTTAGCCCTGTGTATTTATATCATGTTAATCCTTTAATTTAAACAAAATATAGAACGCTTACATTTTGGCCATATTCTATGTGTCATTCAAGGTAACTTTCTTAGAAATAATTTCTTAATATTTGACTGAAAAGTAAAGATTATATAAAATACACACAGCTCTGAAAGCAGAAAGGTTGTTTTCAGCTTCTTCTTTCTGGTGGATCTCCTCTTGAAGTCTATGGAAGAAAGAGACATTAGAGCCTTCATAGAATTTAGATGTAGTCATATTGTTTTTATAGAACACACATTATACTATATATAGAATAAATGCCTACAAGTTTTGTACATTTAAAGAGATAGTTCACCTGAAAAAGAAAATTTTGTCGCTATTTACACACCCTTTACTAGTTTTTAAAACCTATTTAAGTTGCTTTCTTCTGTTGAACACAAACAAAGACTATAGAAAACACAAGTCGTGTTACTCGTGTAGTTTTGAATGGGGAAAAGTGTAACGGTCAACATGATGAATGAAGCCCCACCTTCTAGTACAGGAGCCAATCAGCGATCACTATAGACTGACGATCCTCTGTGGGAGGGGCTCGGACCAGCCATGAGTTTCTGCAGATTTTGTGTGATTAGAACGTTTAGAAATGAAACTAAAGACACAGCTGTTGTTCAATTTTATTGGTGATTCCTAATATGAAATTTAATCATTAGCTTGGCAAGCAATTGTGGAGAATTTGATGTTTCCTCATTCAGACAGAATGCCCGAGCATACTGCCCGAGAGGCATTTTAAAGATGGCCGCTGAGTGAAACGACTTGACTTAAAGGGACTTTGACACAAAAATAAGATATTTTTAAAAATGCTGGTACAGTTGCTGTGATACATTGACTTCCAGTAATACCATACTGGGGAGAGTAAATGATGAGAAGATTTTTTGTTATCTACAGAATGACTTAATGGCCAGAAATAGAGCCTCTTCTAATGTCCAAAGTGTCATTGAGATACTCTGACAGCAGCTTACAAGTTGTTATTTCTTCATGCACACATCATTATATTCTCGTATATACAGACTGGAATCACACATAGCTCCGGTTTAATGTAAACGTCCATGGGTCAGCTATGCTGTTAATGTGCCACATATCCAGTTTCATGAATGTAATTGTTGGCAGTCAGATGGTATCTGATATTTTCATCAGAGAGATGAAAGGTATCGTGACATAAATAACACCATGTCGAAATGTTGGCTCTGTGGACTCAAGTAATGGAAAGCTTTAATGCACACTAAAAAATACTGCTGCTTGTTCATACTTAAAATGAGCTGAAAAAAATACAATTCCTCAGTTTTTTGTGTATGTTTTATGTTTAATCAACTTAAACTTGTAAAAACTGTTAAGTTAACTTAATCGATTAGCGTTAGGATGACATGAAGGGATTACATTTTTTACAGAGCACTCTGAAAAGTAGCAGTTCTTCAAACCTGTCTGACTTTCTTTTGTTGAACACAAAATAAGAAATTTTGAAGAATGTTGGAAACTTCCAGCATCATTCAATATAAATAGTTTTTTTGCACTGTAATAAATGCTGGGTTCCACTTAATTCAATTCCTGTTGTCCCAAAACAAATCCTTTAAGTTAAACTGTAATTGAATTGCACAAAAAACAATTAAGACTTTTGCTGATTCTGCTCATCTTAAATAAGTAGTTTGAACAAGCACCAAAAATCAGTTTGAGTGTGGTTAACAGAAAAATTATCCTTGCAAAGTTTAATTGGGCCAATTTAAGTGTGAGTAAATGTGAGTACTTAAATTGTTTTAAGTGAACTATCCATTTAAAGCTCCGAATACCCTCTATTTCAAAGCCACTTTGAATGATGTATCTGCCTAGCAATTGCTTTTTGTGGGATATGAGCAGTTATCTTTATTTAGAGCTGATAATGTGAGGATGTGGTCTCTGTGGGTCCTTTAAGTGCAGTGCACTCATAGAGATAGACACACACTATGTGCGGGTGTTATTTTTAGGGAGCATTCATTCTCTGCAGTGCTGGGGGGTTTACTGAAGATCCTAATATAGCAGTCTAATCTGGGCGTAATGTGACTCGGTTCCTTTTTTGCAAATTGCAACAACACTTGCGGTTACCATATACACCGTGACACAAGCATCCCTTCATTCATGTTGTCTTTAAGTCTCAGGTGGTCCTGACCCCTGTCATTCCTGTGTGGTCTAGAGTTTTTTCTTCTTCAGTGCATATCAATCATACTGTTGTGGGGAGAGGTTAGGAATAGTAAGTAAATATCTAATAAATGTCCTTTACCTCGTTCTCATCAAAATGAAATGCATGAGTTACGAGCACCATCATGACTCTCTGTCTGGAGCTGTGACTTCCTCCAGGCTCCGTGTGTTATATAATAAATGTCACTATAGGACTCCATGAAGTGTACAGTTATGTACTCTCAGAGAAATAAAGCAAATCACTTCAGCACAACAGCTCCACACATACTGTAGCATGCCAGTGGGAAAAAGGTTATTATGAACACAAATAAACATATTCATATCTAACTATGCTATAGCTAACTAACTATACTAATTATACTAAAATAACTAACTAGACTAATTTACAGTTTTTTTTTCACTTAACATTTTTTCACACTCATTTTAAAAGGATAGTGAATACTCCTGAATATTCTGTCATCAGTTATTTATCCCCCACTTGTCTGAGTTCTTTCTTTCTACAGTTGGAGACAAAAGAAGGTACTTTGATAGTTGAAAATGAATAATTCTTGACTTTCATTGTATTTATTTATTTATTTTTTGGAAGTCAATTTTTTTTTTAATTTTCAAATTCAAAATGCTTTAGAACCAATTGAGTGTGACTAAATGGAGAATACATTTGGAGTGAACTCTTTAAGTAGGCCTAAAGCATGCACACAATTTAATCATTTGTTTCCTCATTTCCCCAAATCATGGCCAAACTGTAATAATTCCCTCCCTTGTTGCAATTAAGTAAGTTCGACAGGGCCATGATTTACTAAAATGGTGGAGTACAAAATTCATTTGAGTTCACCCAAAAATAAAAATCATTTATTATTCAAATTAATTATTTATGTGGTTTTAAAGCTTTTTAAAGCTTCTTTCTTTTGTTGAACAAAAAAAAGAAGATATTTTTGAAAAATGTTGTTTGCTGAGACCTAATGTTTTCCAATATAGGAAAAAAAAATACTATAGAGGTCAATTGATTACCAGCATTTTCTAAAATATCTTCTTTTGTGTTCAACAAAGACACTCAAATATGTTTTGAAGTCCAGGGTGAGTGAATTATGGCATAATTAAATGTTTTATATTCCTTCCATTCCTTTAAGTTCTACAGGCATTTGTGGAAAATATTAAATTATGGATACAAAAGAGTAAAATCAAATAACCTCTTATGTTTGTGTTCAGTTATTTCATTTTTAATGAAATGAATATATATATATTTATATATATATATATATATATATATATATATATATATATATATATATATATATATACACACACATACACACACAAAGTGTATACACTGTAACAGAAAATCTGGCTTTCGCACGACTCCTTCATGTTGTCATAACACAAATTAAGTTAACCTAATTATTTTTACAAAACTGAGTAAATTGAACATAAAACAATTAAGTTTTTTCCAAAAAAAGCCACAAGAATTGTGACAATTCAGCTCAGTTCAATTAAGTAGTTTGAACAAGCAGCAACAATATTTTTGTTATGTATAATATTGTATGTTTTTTTAACTTTACACTTTAAAATAGTCCTTAACTCAACTAGTCATGGAACGATAACTGGTTTCAAGGTATACCACGGTTTGGAAAAATCAAGGTTTTAAAAACGTTAAAACTTTCTGTTATACCGTTCCTAAAGTATTTGTACATTTTTTATTTTTTTTACATGTTTTTTACAATTATTTTAGAGCAACAGTAGGAAAGGACCCTTCACATCACAAGCTACTGGTCAGTTCATGATTCAGGAAACATCTGAAAAACAAATCTCTTGAAAAACCAACATCCAGCATGCTGTGAGCTGAACAGTGCAATGGCTTTGCTTTATATCCAATGAAAAGAAATATATCCAAAGACGCCTTTTCAAGTTTAAAAGAAATCTGTGTTTTTAAGACAGCAGAAGTCAATGATTTATTTAAATTATTTAGCCTGACATTTATTGTTTCAAAATATTTTAAATGTTAAAAAATATATACCATGTTCAATGGGGGAAAAGTTGTTTTTTACCAAGACATTTAAAAAGAACATATTTTAGAGCAGTAATTACAATACAGTGATACGTGAAACCGTGATATTTTTCATCCAAGGTTATCATACCATCAGAATCTTATACCGACCCATGCCTAAACTCATTGTTATTTGTCATTTCTTAGTAATTAATTGTGAAATTTAGTACCAACAGAGCCCCTTTTCAAAGCTATCAATCTATTAAAATACCTCTTGAAGTTCTCACCTGAGCTTCAGTTTCTGTAGGTCATCGGCCAGGTTGTCCCTCTCGATCTCCACACGAGATCTCTGATTGGTCAGTGCTTCCACCTGTCTGCGCAACTCTCTCATCTCCTCCTCGTACATCTCTGCGATACGGGTGGGCTCGCGACCCCGCAGACGCTCGATCTCCACTGACAGGGCAGAGTTCTGCTGCTCCAGGAAGCGCACCTTCTCGATGTAGCTGGCGAAGCGGTCATTAAGGTGCTGCAGTTCGGCCTTCTCATTAGTGCGTGTGTTGAGGAAGTCCTGGTTTATGGCATCGGCCAGATTGAAGTCCAGCTTCTCACCAAGGCCAGCGTAGGAACGGACCACCGAGCCCCCTCCGAAAGAGCCGGATGCACGGTGGCTGGAATAATGGGGAGAAGAGGAGCTCTTGGTCACCTCGTAAACTCTAGAGGTCAGTCTTGAGGAGCCAGAGGAACCTGAGGAACCGTGGCCAGCAAAAATGGAGGAGCCCAAACCAGAGCCAAAGGTACGGCGGTAAGAGGACGCCGACTCTGCGGAGGCTGAATATTTCGTGCTCATGATTGTGCCTGTTGGGTTTGTATGCTGTGTGAATGCTGGGTCTTTGAGGGCTGTGTGTAAGAATGAGGGTCAAGCAGAGCAGAAGAGGGGTAATATATATAGAGGGGTAGAGACCACTCCTGTTTGCCCCCACCCACATTTTTTTAATCACTGTTCTCAACACACACACATTGGCACCCACTTCTATCTCTCCCTCTCGCTTTTCTAAACCTTTCTTCCTCAGCTGTCATGAGTTCTGGTTTCCAGCAGCTGGGTGAAGCAACTGGATGAGGCGTGAGGTGGCATAGGTCACGTCATGCCAAACCATGCTGTCACTTCTGCTTACCAGAAAGAGTGCTTGTGGCCCAATAAACACCATATTAGACTGATGAGTTTGTGTGAGTGTTTTAAAATACACAGTATAAGGGTTATATAAATATAAATGTAAATATAAATTATTCGTTTAAAAGTCATTACTTAAGTATTAATTATTAAGTAATTAGTAATTATTGTAATTAAAGCCACTTAATATTTTTAAGTGCATTGTACCAGCTTATGGTTTACTGACAGACTGCGAACATCATCTGCTTTGACCCTCAAAGACTATAATAGTTGTGCCCTTAGATGAGATTGGTTAGGGTTGTCAACATGTCAAGAAAGTACTGCTTTCTATGCTGTGAAAGCAAACCTACTCTGAATGCAGTTGATGAAATAAGACTTATTTTATTAATATTCTTTGCATCCCTTTGTTTATTAGTGCTGGGGAAGCCTTCGGATTTGAAACTGGTGATATGGTAGAACAATCACAACAGACTGGGCAATCTGATTATTCAGACTAGACTTTCAGAAAGGAGGAATTCAGAGAGGATCTTTGAATGTACCATTTGTTGGTACCATTTTGTTGGTACCATTCTGTGGAAAAAAACTGTTGCTGCAATATATATTCTCATCTCATTTAATTTTCGTCTGCTTATCTGGGGCTGGGTCGCGAGGTCAGCAGTCTTAGGAAAGAATCTCAGACTTCCCTCTCCCCAGACACTTCCTCCAGCTCCTACAGGAGTTCCCGAGGCGTTCCCAGGCCAGCCGAGAGACATAGTACCTCCAGAGTGTCCTGGGACTTCCCCAAGGCCTCCTCCCGGTGGGACATACCTGGAACAACTCCCTAGGATGGCGTCCAGGAGGCATCTGAAACAGATGTCCGAGCCACCTTAGCTGACTTCTCTCGATGTGGAGCAGTGGCTCTACTCTGAGCTCCTCCTTGGTATCAGAGCCTCACCCTGCGAAGGAAACTCATTTCAGCCACTTGTATCAGAGATCTTGTCCTTTTAGTCATGACCCAAAACTCATGACCATAGGTGAGAGTAGGAATGTAGATTGACCAGTAAATCAAGACCTTTGCCTTTCGACTCAGCTCCTTATTTACCACACCAGTCCGGTACATCGATCGCATTACTGCTGCCGCTGCACCAATCCGCCTGTCAATCTCACGTTCCATCCTTCCCTCACTCATGAACAAAACCCCAAGATACCTGAACTCCTCCACCTGGGGTAAGGACTTTCCTCCAACCTGGAGATGGCAAACCACCTTTTTCCAAACCATGACCACGGACTTGGAGATGCTGATTCTCATCCCAGCTGTGTCACACTCGGCAGCAAACCACCCCAGAGGATGCTGAAGGTCCATATTTTTATGAAGCCAACAGAACAACATTGTCTGCGAATAACAGAGATGAAATCCTGTGGTCCCTCAACCGGACCCCCTCCAGCCCAAGGCTGTGCTTTGAAATTCCGTCCATAAAAATTCTGAACAGAATTGGTAACAAAGGGCAGACCTGCCAGAGTCCAACATGCACTGGAAACAAGTCTGACTTATTGCCGGCAATGTGAAACAAACTCCTAGTCTGTTCATACAGGGACGAGACAGCCCTTAATAGAGTGCCTCTGACCCCATACTCCCAGAGCACCCTCCACAGAATGCCACGAGGGACACAGTCGAATGCCTTCTCCAAGTCCACAAAACACATGTGGACTGGTTGGACATACTCCTATGTACCCTCAAGCACAATGATGAGGGTATAGAGCTGGTCCACTGTACCATGGCCTCGATGAAAACCAATATATATATTGCGAAACAAAATTAAAAATCATAATAAGAAGAAGAAGAGGAAGCAGATGAAAAATTGCAATCATATAGCATTTATGAGGGAACACAAAGTGCTTTACAGAGACCAATGGACAAGTTGGGTCAGGATGCCATGAGGACACCCCTACTCTTTTCGTATAGGACATCTTGGAATTTCTAATGAGCACAGAGAGTCTGGACCTCGGTTTAATATCTTATCTGAAGGATGGTGCTCTCTGGCAGTATATGGTCCCCACATTAGAGCCCACACAGACCACAGGTTAACTACCCCTAGATGGCCTCAGTTGCACCACTTCAAGCAGCAACCTAGTTTTCCTTGTGGTTTCCCATCCATATATTAACCAGACACAGCCATACTTAACTTAAGTGAGTGACCATGTGAAAGTTGCAGAGAGCTAGCTGCTAACAAATGAATGAAAAAACAAAACAAAACAAACAAAAAAAAACAAAAACAATAATGATATCAACGTGTTTTTAACCTTGTGTGGACGTATTCTATTATTAATTACCCTAATCCTCTAAGACCCTTCTTAATCTATGAAACTGTAAGGTGTGTTTGGTGTGTACTGTTGTCTTGTCTTTTTATTTAGTATTTTAGCCTTGTCTTCCTATTTCCTGTTTTTTCCCATGTGTCATGTTCTCATTGGATGTCTTACAGTCAAGAGAATAGTTCCCATTGGTTGTTTCATGTCATGTGATCCTGATTGATATAAATAACCCTTGTGTTCTCACTGTTCCTGGTCTAGCTTTGTTTTGGTAACCCTGCAGAGGCGAGTTTAGTTGATGTCCATGGTTTGTTTATGGTTTTTGTTTATGCCAAGTCAAGTGTAGTTTAGTTATTGATAGATTGTTAGATTGTGCAAGTATTTTTATCTGAAAAGGTGTGAACCAAATGGTTTATAGCAACTCAAGAGCTTTGACCCAGCCAAAACAATTTGGTAATCTCCAGGTAAACTACTTTGTTATAAAGTATTGCCTCACAGACAGTACTTTGGGTTTAGTTACTTGAAGACTGACAGGTTAACATCACTTCTGAGGAACTGCACAATTCCCTGTCTTCAAAAAAGTCTTCTCCCCATTAGAACATTGGTCAGCTGACTTATTTTATTTTTCATTAGAGCAGGGATGTCCAAACTTTTTTCAAGGTAAATATACCAAACTATATTACATAAAAGTTTCCAAGGGTAATTAGCTTATTTATTTCATAATATTAAAATTAATAAATAAATAAATTTAAAAAACAATACTTTAAATTGTATTAACTAATGCAGTATAACTTTTAAATTATAACTTAATGCAATAAAAACATAAGAGTGAACAATGGAGTTCAATGCTGTATACAAAAGTCAAGCAGAATCTGCCCTTGCCTTGATTTGCTCACCAAACTCTCTGCATTGTCCTCTATCCATCAGGTGACAGTATGTACATTTTTACTAAATCTGATTAATTTACAATATTTATAACTGAAACATTTAATTTTCACATTCAAAACATTCAGCTTTTAACAATAAAACAAACAAACAAAAGATTACATTAGATTTGAAATGACAATATCTAAACCATTCCCATCATTTTTCTCTCTTCTCAGATGGAATGGCAGGCCAAATCAAAGGTCCTAATTTGGGCATCTATTAGACCAATCTAATACCTCTACATTGGAGAGCTACCCAAGAATGGTTTAGCCAAATACAGCAAAATCTAAGTTTGTTTTGTTCACTTTGTATTAAACAAAACTGCACCTGAGTTCTAATGCCTGCTATTAGTTGGACATCTATATACAAGAACGAAAAAAAAGAGTTAATATCCTTACCCTTTACTCACACTTCTGGTTCTAAACTTTTATGAACTTCTTTCTTCTCACAAAACAAGATATTCTGAAGAACGTTTCAATGAAAATACTATGAAAGTCAATGGCTGCTGCTTTCCAACCTTCTTCAGTTAAGTATATCTTCCTTTGTGTTCAATAGAAGAAGAAAAAACTCAAACAGGTTTGGAACAAGTGGAGGGTGAGTAAATGATGACAGAATTTTCATTTTAGAGTGAACTATCATTTTAACAGTAAAGCTAGAACTCAAGAAAGGGACTTTAATTTATAATAAGCTCAATAGATGGTTACATTGAGCACAAACATCAGAAGCTCTAGATTGGTACAGTAATTGTGTCTTATCATGAAGTCTGACCTCTCTTCAATGATGAAAAGAGAGTTTGTCTGAGACTCTGTAATGGCTGGGATGGAATAACATAAACTCTATCTAGAATGTTATATGACAGTGAGTTTATTTCTTTATGTATTTGTATTATGTGACTGTATATGTGACACATAATGTTCACCCCAAAATGAAAATTCAATTGGCATCAGGGTTGCCAAGTCTAAAAGCCTATTGTGCTACTAAGCCGCAGTTTGTTTGTTTTTTTGGCATATCACATCAGTAATATTTATATGGATGCATTAAAATATTTTACTCTACAAAATATATATTTGACTAATGATAAAAAGCGTATTAGGATGTTGAAACAGAAACCAAGCACTGTTGTGTGCTCTAACTCTTGCATCTCCTCCCATACAAAATATTGTACCAATATTTTAGTCATACCACAATATCTTTTCAGACATGGAATATTCTTAATTACCTTGTCTCTTATATTGCACCTGGGAAATCAGATTAATGTAAGTGTGTCATCAGATAAATGCGATCCCAAATAAGATCACTGTCACTCAACCCCCTTCACTCTGGCCCATTCCTCAGGCTGACCATAGTGACCGAGAAGCTGCGATGTTGCTCCACAGCTGCTGCTGTCATGGCTATTAATAATCTTCCCATCTGAACCCCGTCACCAGACTGCTGTCCTGAAGGCCTCCTGGAAAAATAATGGAGACTTCATTGGGCTATCACAAAAAAAAGTTCATTAAGAAGTGTTTATACACAAAACAAAATGGTAAGGATTACATGAGTTAAATCTTTTGTATATCTGTGAATGTAATGTATGAGATCTGTGTTGAAGAGGACACTTTAAATTTCTCAAGGAACTTAAAGAATGCAATTGCTAACATACTAACATGCCCTTATGAGTTCACACCATATTTCTGTGGAGTTTGTAGTTTGCTCTGCAGCACAGAATTTGTGTGCAATGTTATGTTTAGTTTGGTTTCTGGATACAATACGCTAACAATTTGGAAAATTTGATGTTAATCAGGAGCACATCTTCAAATTTGAGATTTTTTTATTTCCTTTGACATTTTGTGCTCACAAATTAGTTGTAAACATTTTTTATACAGTATATGGAATTGTGAAATTACTGGTGAGTTTCACAGACATGTTTTTAAAGAAACTAAATAAAGACATTTTAAAGCAGTAGAAAATAAATTCTGTAAATACCGAAGAAAAATAAGCTTTTAGTTCAGTCAAAAATAAAAATGTAAAAAACAGACATTGACAGACATGGCAAGGAGACAAACATTAACTTTTTTTAGTAGTTTTTGTTCAGCTATAAATGTCAATGACTGCTTTTTTCCCACAACATTCTTCAAAATAAAGAAATTCAAAAAATTTTGAATCACTTGTGTGTTATTTAATAGTGAGGACATTTTGATTTTCTTGAGGGAACCATCCCTTTAAATTAATAGACTTTATTGATAAGCATGTACATTAGTAATGTTCAGGCACATGATGTATAACTAAACAAAACTAAAAATAATAAATTGTTCATGTTCAATCTACTTAAATTAGTTAGATTAACTTAATGGATTTGTGTTGGGACAACACGAATGAATTGTATAGGAACCCCTGATTTTTTACAGTATATATATAATGTTTCATTGTGTAGTTTCAAGAAAATTGCATTTATTTGTTTTTGAGACTTTGAGGTTTTGTAAACTTAAAAATATGTAACCGCTTTTACACTTTTACAGCGTATTAAAGTACAAACTGTCACCACCCTGCTGAAAAAAACAGCTTAAACAGGTTAGTTGGTTTTAGTTGGTCGAGCAGCCTGGTTTTAGAGGGGTTTTGGCCATTTCCAGTCATTTCCAGCCTGGTCTTATCTGCTCAGGCAAGGAGATGACCAGCTAATACCAGCTTGATCAGCCTAGCCAGGCCATGTCCAGCTCTAACAAGGCTGGTCAAGCTGGTTTTAGCTGGTCACCTCCCAGCCCGACCAGCTAGGACCAGGCTGGAAATGGCTGAAAACCAGCCTGAAAAAAAAAAAACAGGCTGGTCAACCAGCTAAAACCAGCCAGCTTATGAGCTGGTTGAAGTTGTTTTTTTTAGCAGGGCAGGAAACTAAATTGGTTAATTTGAGTGGAGTTCTCAAACAGAAATAAAACCGACAGTACACCACAGTATTGTGTCCATCAGAAACTGACTGGCTGACGTGTCTGACCTTTGTCCTGTTCTGTCTTGTAGACCACACCTGTAGATTGAAAATAGAAATAAAGGAATACATGACTATAGAACACATTTGATAGGCCTATAACACACACACTCATGACGTAATATTTGAACAGTTTCACACTTGAGGCTATAACAGTGTAGTCGCTTGAAAAGTCTGCAATTCCCCAACGCCCCTGAATCCTGACATTAATACATTTAACATTAGGGGGGAAATACGTCTCCTAGTGTTGGTCACTTTCAGACCACTTTGAATATATTTTCTTTCATGTACAATTTAAACTTTTTTAAAATCTTGAGTGTTCATTTGACGGATCAAAAACACCAACGATGTCATCTAAGAACCAATTCAAATGATCTTAATTTAACCTGGCTGTTTAGATGCTCCCACAATGCTTCATCAAGAATCTGATAATATAATCTATTTTTGCACTGCAGGCTCAGAAAACTAACCCAATGCGTCAGGTGGAAGACGACGGTTTAAAAATGAAATCTGACAAGGTCAACATTACACGGAGTTTATGTTGCTAGGTAACAACAACAGAAATCCAGCAGTGCGTCACTAATAGCCGTCAAATCAGTTTATTCAAAGGAAATGAATGATATAACATCATACATTACACTTATCAGTTAAGTAACCAAGTTATCTTGGTGACATTGCTTATAATACTGATATTTGTTTTATTCTATAAACATCTATAAACATCTGATGACAAAAAAAAGTCAATTTGTCGGAATACATTTTTTTATTTGTTCAGAAAGAAAGAAAGAAAGAAAGAAAGAAAGAAAGAAAGAAAGAAAGCAAAAGGAAAGTCTTCTAGTTGTCTTGTTATTTTTGTCAATAGCTACTGTATATAATCAAAATTACTATTAAAATAATTGTGAATAAATTTTAAGTATTCATTTGTTTGTATAAAATTAATTTACTGAATCTATTTTGTCTGTTGTATTTTAGATGACGTGCCACAAACACTCTACTCATAGTGTGTAAAGAATATACGCTAGTGTTTAATACAAGAATTGTGAATAATTTCTAATCTTACATTTTGAACTGAACTAAACGGAACACATCTGAACTGATCCGGCATCAGTACAGCCTTACTTGACAAGATGGGGGACTGTTAGTGTAGACAGGGGAATGTGGTGTCTAAATGCCAGGAGATGTGAAACCACAGATGGGCAGGGGGTTGTGGGCAGCGGTGGGAGTTGCCCAGTAGGTCGTCTTTCAAAAACACCCTCTGGACACCATAGCAACCCACCAAACAGACATACACAGATTCCAACAAGGGGAAATGTCATGTAAAGGCAGTAAAGACAGACAGTCTGGAAGATGTAAAGTACGCAAGGGCTCCTGTGTAAAAATGTGCCTAAATTTAGACAAATTCTTACACAGGGACCATTGCGTTTATGTAGAAAACATAAATTTTACTCTATTTAATATACTTAATAAAATTAACTTGAAATATAATTCTTTTTGTAAGGATCATTCCAAAAAATTTTGTAAATTGAATGATTTTTAAATGAATATAGCAGGACTGGGTGTTGTCTTTGTTAGACATTCAATTCACAATTAGAACAAAATCAAATTTCAAACAAATCATTTACTAGAAGAAAAAAAGAAAATAAATATTTTGGAGAGTGAGAAAAATACATTTAAAAAGTGTTGTGGAATGATTCTTACAAAAATAATTATATTTCAAGTTAATTTTTAAGGTATAAAAAAAGTTATAATTCATCACCTTAGAATTATAAGGTTCTATCTGACATTTTTGTCAAAATTTAGTTTTTCAATTTTTCAATTTAATTCAATTCAGTTCAATTCAATTCACCTTTATTTGTATAGCGCTTTTACAATGTAGATTGTGTCAAAGCAGCTTCACATAAGATCATAGTGAATTCAAACAGAGTTATTCACATATTCGTATTAAATGACAACCTATTTACATTATGGGATGTTTTTTTATAAGTTGTTTACATTTTAAGACTTTTTATTTAAAAAAAAACAAATGTTACACACATACTGTTTGCCATGGAATGCAAAAACTTTTAAGCTCAATATCTCAAAATCATTCAGAACGCAGATAGAACCTTATAATTCCAAGGTGAAAAATTATGCAGAAGGTATAATTTATGCAGAACGTGTTCTACTGAAAAAAATTCTACTGCAAACAATTTATATGGGCTGAATTTAAACAAACAATTTAAATTTAGTAATGTTCAAATTAATTTGCTTGTTTAAATTCAGCCCAAATAAATTGCTTCCAACCACTTACCTACGAAAATTAAATGAATCATCTTTGATTTTTTTTTTCAATGTAAGTACATGTTGAATATCTGTGCACTTAAAAATAAAGGTTTCAAAACAATTTTTCTGAGTGAAGATATAAGAACGATTAAGTTTCCGCAAGGAATATTTCAACAAACAGTTCTCACAAAAACATTCCTGTCACAATCATTTTTATGAAGAACCCTTTGTGCATTTGAAATGTTCCACAGGATCTTCATTGAACCATTTAAATGCCAATAATAAGCTAATATTTTAATTATAAGTGAGTTTTTTAAATTCCGAATAAATTAACCACTTAGAAAGATAAATGCATAAAATCAATAGGTACAGTATATTTTAAGCGTAATAGTTGTAAACTTTGACTGATACTGATCCTTATGGAGGGACATTTTGAAGTCTCAGCATACTAATTGTGTAATTTTTATACTTGTAAGTTTTCTACTTATAGTTTACTATTTTTGGACTATAATATGTTCACCCAAGGGACAGTTCACCCAAAACTGAAAATTCTGTCATCATTTGCACATTTGCACACTTGTCACAAACCTGATTGAGTTTCTTTCCTCTGTTGAACACACAATAAGATATTTAGGGAAAGAAAATGCTGAAAACCTGAAGCTATCGACTTCCATGATGTTTGTTTTTATGGTTGACTACTATGGAAGTTAATGGTTACAGGCTTCTAACATTTTTCAAAATATGTGCTCAACAGAAATAAGAAACTCCACACTTCATCCATATTGTCCCAAGACAAATCAATTAAGTTAATTGGTTTTGATCAAGTTAAGTGGAGTGAGCATAAAACAATTAAGTTATTCCAAAAAATGGTTTCAACTCATTCTAAATAAGTAGTCTGAACAAGCAGCAAATATGTATATATATCTATCTATCTATATATATGTACAATGTAACGTTGCCAAAGATTGACTATGTGTTGATGTTAGTATATATACAGTTGAAGTCAGAATTATTAACCCCTCTGAATTATTAGCCCCCCTGTTTATTTTTTTTCCACAATTTCTGTTTAACGGAGAGAAGATTCTTCCAACACATTTCTAAACATAATAGTTTTAATAACTCATTTCTAATCACTGATTTATTTTATCTTTGCCATGATGACAGTAAATAATATTTGACTAGATATTTTTCAAGACACTTCTATACAGCTTAAAGTGACATTTAAAGGCTTAACTAGGTTAATTAGGTTAACTTGGCAGGTTAGGGTAATTAGGCAAGTTATTGTATAATGATGGTTTATTCTGTCGACAGTCGGAAAAATATATAGCTTAAAGGGGCTAATAATTTTGACCTTAAAATGATTTTTAAAAAATTAAAAACTGCTTTTATTCTAGCTGAAATAAAACAAATAAGACTTTCTCCAGAAGAAAAAATATTATCAGACATAGTGTGAAAATGTTCTTGCTCTATTAAACATCATTTGGGAAAAAAGAAGACAAAATTCAAAGGAGGGCTAATAATTCTGACTTCAACTGTATATGGTTAGTATTTATAAGTGTATAGATTTATACTTATTTTTAGCTTTTAACTTCTTTGCACTACTGGTGGACTACACACACTTGAAATTAATAAATACAGAGTTGTCAAACAAATCTATTGTACTTGATCACAAAAAAAATTTACAAAACAAAGTACTTTCTTATTTTATATTAGCACTTCAACTTAATCTTCTTTTCACATAAAGGTAAATATTTAGAAATTATGCAAAAAAATCGTTATAGTTTGATCACTATTTTGTATTGCTGTCTAGTTGCAAAGCCACATTCATAAATTAAGTATTACACTGTGTAGCCTAGCTCCTGCAGGGTGTATGGGAGTAATCCTGCACTGTCAATACCAGTACAGCAGGTGGCCCCACAGATCAATTTAATAGTCATAAGAACCTCCTTGCAAAATGTGACGTGTTTTTGTTTCTGTCTCAAATGGAGGCAGATTATGGTGACGTATAAATGATGACTGTCTCTGACATTGTTTTGTTTTCCATCACAGTGGTTTCCTCTGCCCTACATGAGGTGACATAAAGAAAATTCATGAAGAACACGAAGGAAATTCTCATATGGTCAACTGTCTAAAAGACGTATAAGCTATTTCACATTTAAAAACTACAACAAGCGCCATATAAAGCAACTAGTCATTTCTACTGCACAACATTATCACTATTTGAGAAAAAATAAGTTATACAGTCTATGCAGGTAGGAGTTTTGACATTATATTGTTTGAGGCCTGAAAAGGCTTGCAAACCAGGGGACAGGGTTCGATTATATATAAAACTGAAAATTGCGGCTGAAGTTATGACTCACAATAACTATGGAAGGCCATTAGGGCCAAAACGTTTGCAACAAACGCGTTTACACGTTATTACGTGTTAACACGTAATTTACGCGTTAACACGCAATTACGCGTTAACACGTAGGTATGTGTTAACACGTGATTTACGTGTTAACACGCAATTTACGTGTTAACACGTTTTTTTTAAAACTAATGTCATTTTTAAAGCATTGTCATTTAATAATTTCTCCAACCTGCTCATTTTAAAATGTATAATGTCATTTCACTTACATCACAATAAATGTTTTGCAGTCAATGATCTGTGGTAGATATTTTGTATTATGAAAGGCCAGACATCTTCTGCAATGTTATGTTTGATGGCCGGGGACATTTTAATTCTTGTCATTCAGCTGCTGAGATTTCTTTAAAAAACATGTCCAGTGAAATCAGTATGAGCTTTATTTGACAAGTGTGGGCAAACACAAGAAACGTTTTGTGGTTGTTGTTTTATTCAGGAGCACAGCATACATACAAATTAACACAAAAACACAGAATGACATAAGTGGATATAAAATAAACAATAAAACATTTTGGTTACAAAAATCATAAACAGTAAGGGTTGTGTATATGTATGACCATAAAAATAAACAGGTAACAACTGATCTAATAATAAAGATCTATAGAGATAATGATGTGTAGAGATCTGAAGGTTGGGCAGGTGCACAGCAATAATCCTCTTCGCTGTCCTGACAGTCCGCTGCAGTCTTATGTCTGATTTGGTGGCTGATCCAAACCAGACAGTAATTGAAGTTTTGTCAGATGAAGTGGCGGCAGATTGTGCATTCTCGTACTACATGTAACAGGTCAATAATTACTAAACACATAAATGATTTAATGCAGAGTAACCTATCTTGGTGAGGTTTATGTCTGCAAATAATGCACATATTGTAGAACAAACATTTTATAAAAATACAGTTTTTCTTTATAATTTTGTGTTATACATTTATGCTTGTAATATATATTTATTGTTTACAGAACTTTGGCTTATGTACTTTTGTCTCTGTACTGGAAGCTCCAAATCACCAAGACAAAATATTCTTGTGTGAAAACAATTGAGGTAAGAAAAACCCAAATTATGATTAACTAAATCAAAATGACAAGATAAAAAGCAGAAATTATGATTTAAGAACTCAAAATTATGACTGAATAAATCTGTAAAAATTACATTACAACAATGGGTGGCCACAAAGCACCATCTAAATGTGGAACTTAATTCTCTAAAGAGGATTTTATAAAAAGTAAAAAAAAAAAAAAAAAGGCTCGTTATTTAATCTTTAACTGAGAATTGTGTGAAAATATAGATTTATTTTACATAAAACATGTTATTCAAAAACATTATATTTGAACATGTACATATTTGTAATAGTTATATATAGGCTAAGGGGCAATTTTTTCGATATTAATTTTCTTTTCGGCTTAGTCCCTTTAGTAATTTGGGTTCAAAACAGGTGAATGAACCGCCAACTCATCCAGAACGTTTTCAGTTGTAGTCCAGCACTGGGAAACGTGTACACACACACACACACACACACACACACACACACACGACAATTTAGCCTACCTAATTCATCTGTACGGCATGTCTTTGGACTTGTGGGGGAAACCGGAGCACCCAGAGGAAACCCACACAAACGAGGGGAGAACATGCAAACTCCACACAGAAATACCAACTGACTCAGCCGAGGCTCGAACCAGCAACCTTCTTGCTGTGAGGCGACAGCATACTGCGCCACCGCATCACATTGAAATGCATTTTAAAATACTAACTACATCCATTTTACATGTATCGAAAAACTACAAAATACAGCAGCCACAAATATATCTAAATAAAACACTTTTACAAGAGAGCATTGCATAGTCGGTCAATCTCTTTATCATTAAACTGACTAAGTTAAGTAAACAATGTTTGACAGCAACAGCATTTGAGCAAGTTTAATTCAGCTTCTGTCAACTTATTCACCTCTACATGAGGAGGTATTCATAAACTAGTTTCTTTCAAATATAAATTTCATACAGAAAGTACTGTTTTGAGGAGGTTCGCTGTTAAAGAAAAAAAAAATAGATAAAGAGTTAGACTATATTGCTTCATTGTGTTGTCATCCATTGAGTGGCCAGTAAAATGGACAATCTCTTAACAGTCTTAAATTTTAAAAGTTATATAAATAGGTTACTTAAATGTTTTTATTAATAAATCTAAACTCAAATGTAAATACCATTTTCTGAAAACTACTAAAATATCCAGTTTTAATAATTTCCATAAATCATGTTTTCAAGTGTACTCTTTAAAAGGTTATATATATATATATATATATATATATATATTTTTTTTTTTTTTTTTTTTTTTTTTTGTAAATCAAGGAGCTCGTTTGAAATAAGATGTAACAGACTAAAATTTGGTACAAATATTGAATTAGAATTAAAGAAATGTGGAGAACACACTTCAATCCTCAGCCCAAGAGTGAGGAGTCAGCACAAGGTTAGAGGAGAGAAAAAAAAACAAAAAAAAAAAACTGGAATTTATTTTATGAAATAAGATGTTTATTAGAAATATAGGAACTTTAATAGAAACAAGTTGTCAAGCTGAGGGAGTATAGCCTAACCACAAAGAGAAAGCAGCTAAATTTAGAGGACTAGCAATGCAAAAAATAATAATAAATAAAACAAACAAAACTCAAAGATAGAGGGGAAAAAAAAGAAGAAAAAAACCCCGAACAGGTGAAAAGATATACAAAATAAAAGGCACTTATCCTTTAGTCACACTTGGAAGTAAATCTCAAATCAAGTACACAAAATAATAAATAGTAATGGACATGCAGGCGCAATAATATTAATTTGGCTTTAAGGCTTAATCCAACTACCACAACCACTAGTGACCACAATCACAAATACCAACTAAGAAGTGTTCCTCAACTCACTATAGCTTCAGAAGCCAGTATTTATAGCCAAACCACTCTGACTCAGGCAGGTTCAGCTGGGCAGAGCACAAGGGTGACATTTTTGGAAAAGGTCAAAGGTGGAAAATCAGAGTGGAGCACAATACAATATTCAAGGCTTACACATAAAATTATGTTTTGGCTGTAACAAATACAAAACATAAAACATGACAACCGTAAAAATGGACTCATCCTGTTGTATAGACTGGAGTAGTATTAAATATTTGTGCATTATATATACTGTTTTATGCCACTTTAACATCTTTAGACAGAATTGTAATATATATATATATATATATATATATATATATATATATATATATATATATATATATATATATATATATATATGATTAATTGGTATATGTGTATGTCTTGATATTTATTTGAAATGATATGTTTTATACTATATAATAGAAATTAACAATTTAACAATTTAAATTTCAGTTAAAGATTCAATTTACTATAAAGATTTCATGTTTCATTAGATTAATCATTCACCTCCACCTTGGACCTCCAATTTTGATTTTTATCCAATAATTTCGACTTTTCTAAATCATAATCTTTATTTCTAAAGCATGATTTCCTGGCAGAAACTGGCTTCGATAAATAACTGAACCAGACATTAAACAGCAGCGATACTTGCTGCTTTCGGTTTGTATTTCTTAACGCACTTCCGCGTGCGTTACTCTCCCGTCATGATCTTGGTTGATGAGGTAAGGCCACCGTAAGTGCAGCGTAGTGCTTCGGTCACTGCATCATGAATAATTCAAGTAAAACGTAGCTGTGGTGTCCCGATGACTGTGTCTGTCGTAACAGCTCGTAATCCTTCTCCTAAATATTAATGTGGTGATGCGCGCAATCGTTTTGTTACACAATGGCTACGTCGAGCCTACGCCATCTGGTCCACTTCCTTAAAAGGAGCTCAACATATTTGGCAGCGAGGAATAAGGCAGAGATTGCGCTGAGACAGTTTTTTATTTCAATTTCCGATAGCCTAGCTCTTTACCAGTCATCTAACTGTAAAATAACGTTGGGCTGTATTCATACGAGGATAAAAAAAATCGAGAGAGAAAGAGAGAGAGAGACTAGCGAAAATAATTTAAATGAAATAGTCTACAATAACAAACCGTATGCCTTTTCGGGGGTTGCTGAATAAACTTATAGACCGTCCTTTTTAGTACGAGCTCTTTTAAACCGTCATGAAATGCACATACTGTTCTCTCATCATTTCTTTTTAGCTCTGAAAAACGGATTTCTTGTCAAAATAAAAGTCCCGCATAAACAATAGAAGTAAAGTGATCCTTAAACATAAAGAAATGTAAGATAACTCTTATTAACGCCTGTTACAGTGTTAATTAACACATTAGTGGTAACAAGAACAAACAATGAACAAATGTAACATTAGATAATGCTGGAGTGTACACTACAATAAGGTTCATAATTACACTCACAAATGCTTTGTTAATGGTAATAGTAAATCATATTAATAAATGGTTAACAAGCATGAAAAACATGCAGGTTGAAGCTGAGAATTCCAATACTCTAAAACCTGCATGTTATTCATGCTTGTTCACTACACAAAGACATTTATTTCAGACAGATTCCTCTGGCATCCACAGTTCCTCCTGATGGATGTGGCTCTTCTTCATTTGGTGATTTACCCTGGATAACGTGGCTCTTGATCATCTCAAACAAATACGTTCTGTCTTGGTCACAGATGCACCAGCGAGACGCACACCAACAGTTTATCCTCTTTTTAATTCTGATATGTCACTCATTATGTTGTGTGCATTGCGATATTTTAAGAAAAACTCTGTTACTAAACCTTCACAGTCTGCTCTTACTGCTGGAATCCGCAATCAATAAAGATTGGTCACCAAGGAGATATGAGTCCTCTCGCGCGCGCACACGGTCTCTCTCCTTTCGCTTAAATTACAGTTAGCTTAGTCCATAAACAATCCTTGTATAAAATACATAATTTATCCAGGCCTAAACCGAATATGCAATATTATCCTTGCATAATTATCAAAGCGAAATAAGCTAGGGCTCATTTTATATATAAACTATACATATACATTTTAATGAAATTTTAAGTAATGGAACATTATACGTAAAAAAAAAATTTTATACAGTAGGGTAGGTTACAGGCTAAATAAATGCGCCTCATCAGCTGAACATCGCTGCGGTCACCGCACGCGCTTCTGTGTAATGCTTCATAAAGAACTGATGACAGACACAATCTCAATAAACACTTGACGCTTGCTGTCAACTAGGTAGGTAATTAAGGACATTTGTTGTGACAATAATAGGATCTGTTGTTGTCAAATATGTTTCCTCATATGTTATAATATTTTTGTTGAAAATCTGTAATAGTGTGCCTCAATGCCAGTAAAATAATCAGCCTTGGTATTTAATGTATATTTCCTGCCAGTTTATCGCAGGCAAACTAAATTGTGGTCAGTTTTACTTATTATACTGTGCCTTGACTGGCTATATAGCTCAAAAGCAAAATTGTTGGCTATGTGGAAAAATATAATTCACAATGCAAAACCCTGGCCCTGCAGTTATCTCTCTCTGAAAAAAAAAATCTTATAGCCTATAGCCTACTCTTTTCGGTTTAGAATATGGGACTATGGGATTTTTTTAATACATTATACTATTCTACTCCCTATACTGAACCAACATAACATATATATATATATATATATATATATATATATATATATATATATATATATATATATATATATATATATATATATATATATATATATATATATAGTTTTATAGTTTTAAGGACATTTTAATATTTAAGCATTTTGATTTATTGGCTGCACATTGGGCTCATGAATACCGCACAAACTTGTGGGTAAAAAAATTATAATTTAAGCTTATTATAAATTAGCAGTTGGTCAAATATTACCATAATGACAATAAGTAATTATTAGGCTATTAATACAGCCAGTTATTCCGTTCATGGCTGTGACAACGTCCTGAAAAAATAGCTGGCGAGAATCACATTGGTTTTAACACTGAATAAATTAATAAGCTAATTTATAATAAGCTTAAATAAATTTTTTTTTCATTAGCCACACTTTATTATGTGTGTGTGGTATTTATGACCCAGATGTGTAGCCAATGAAACAAAATGCTTAAACATTAAAATGTAAGGTTTAGAAAATTAAAGTATAGAAAAGTGCAACACCAACAGGTAACAATTTTTCTTTTGAAATAGATAGCCAGTCGAAGCACAGCACATCCCAGTATTATGGAGATATTATTAGCTTATAATAATAATTGTCAGGAATCCTTCTGGACTGTCAGATTTATTCACTGCACCTGCACAGCCCCAATCACCAGAATACTAAATCACCTTCACCTGTTGCTCATCACCCTGCTCGCACTACATAAGCCTGGAACATTCACTCATTCTCTGTCTGATCTATTTGTTAGTACCCAGACTCAGTTCTCTTTGACTTGATAGCTTCTGCCTGCCTGCCTGCCTGCCTGCCTGCCTGCCTGCCTGCCTGCCTGCCCACCAGTTTGCCTGTCATCCCGTCTGTTATTTCGTGCTGTGAATCCTGTACTGTGTTTAACTCCACCGGCATCATCTTGTTTTCAGTTACCACCCAAAGTTAAGTTCTGTTTGTTTTGCTTTCTTTTACGCTGGTGTTGATGATATTTCTGTTCTAAACAACCTCAACATTGTTTAAAGTATCATTAAATATCCATTCTTTGTTAATCTGCCTTTTTGTCTTCTTTCTGAATTGAATTGAATTGAATTGAATTGAAATTGTTTGGACCTAATGTGCATTTTTTTTTTTTTTCCCCCAACAAGCACCATTTTTCATTCTGCAGGCTGTTCGCTCAGGCAGATGGTCAAATATTTGTAACCTAGCCTATTATAAATAAAAAGCAGAGTTATTCTTCAATTAGGTGCTCTATTAGGCACAATCTTAAGAGTATCTTGTAGTGTGCTGTGCCGCAGTTTTCATATCTTCTAGTGTGCGTACGTTTAAGATTTGGGATAATGAAATCGCAGAAGATTCGCCTCGTGTGCGCTGCAACCAGATTTTATTATCGGTTAGGATTTTAAAACTCCTGCAGCAAGTGAGGAGAAAATGAAAGCACCATAATCTTTAAAATAATGAAAAATTAAAAATGTAGCAGACATATGACAGGGGTTTGAGACACAACAATTACAGTAGATTACTAATCAAACCCTTTTCCACACAACAAAAGAAATCATTTCTTGGAAAATTATCTTTTTGAAACATTTGATTTAATATAATTTATATCTTAATTGTAATGTGTGGGTGTTTTTTTTTATTATTATTATTTTTTTTTTGTGTGTGTGTCCGTTATCTACACAATAAACGAGAGAATACCATCTGAAGTGCACAAGTCCGTTATATGCTTCAGCGCCAAAACACTATTTGTTACATTTTATGTGCAATATTTACTGTTTTAGAGAAGTCTGATTTATACTGTTGTGATTATTAATGACATTATCATTCATTGCGCAGGTCTCTTTGAATGAGCCAGGCTTTACAAGCTATTTGCAGCACTGACCTTGTTCCCAGATTACTTCGGAAGAACAAACTTGGTTGGACGATAGAACTCAGAAACTCATTGTGAGAACGGAGATGCTCTGTGCATGCCTATGCAATGCGTTATTTATATTTAATTTGAGAGTCTACATGCTGAATTGTGCCAGTCTGTCAAGATAAAATTACCAACAACATCTTAATATTTTAAAGTAAGTATTAAAGTTTGCATAATAATTGATATATATATATATATATATATATATATATATATATAATATAATATAATATAATATAATATAATATACACACACTATAAGACTTATTATGACTCCAGAAGAATTATTTTTGTTGTATAGGACACTGCGACATAGATAATACTGTGAATTTCCTTTGTTCGTTAAAGATAATGTGGGAAATATTTTTTTAACTTAATTTTGCATTGACTTCAACTGCATGTGTTACCCACTAAAATGCAAAGTTACTTGTCAAATAAATTACCATGGAACATTAATTTGAGTTTAGGTTATTTCATTAGCTTGTTTAAGAAAACTGTGTGCTTGAAAAAATGACATTTTCAGTTAAAGATTTAATAACTCTCTAAAAAAACTTTGTTTTATTAGATTAAACATCTTTAGAGAATTAAGTTCCACATTTAGATGGTTGTTTGACGCCACCTATTGTCATGTCATTTCTACAGATTTATTCAGTCATAATTTTGAGTTATTAAATCATTATTTCGACTTTTTATCTTGTAATTTTGATTTAGTTAATCATAATTTAGTTTTTTCTTAAGGCAGAAAGGAGCTTTGTTATTACATAGTTTTATCGAAACTTGTCAATTATTTATTGTCAATTGTTTTCACACAAGAATATTTTGTCTTGGTGATTTGGAGCTTCCAGTACAGAGACAAAAGTGCATAGTCCAAAGTTCTGTAAACAATAAATATATATTACAAGCATAAATGTATAACACAATTATAAAGAAAAACAGTATTTTTATAAAATGTTTGTTCTACAATATGTGCATTATTTGCAGACATAAACCTCACCAAGATAGGTTACTCTGCATTAAATCATTTGTGTTTAGTAATTATTGACCTGTTACATGTAGTATGAGAATGCACAATCTGCCGCCACTTCATCTGACAAAACTCCAATTACTGTCTGGTTTGGATCAGCCACCAAATCAGACATAAGACTGCAGCGGACTGTCAGGACAGCGGCGAGGATTATTGCTGTGCACCTGCCCAACCTTCAGATCTTTACACATCTTTATCTCTATACATCTTTATTATTAGATCAGTTGTTAACTGTTTATTTTTATGGTCATGCATATACACAACCATTAGTGTTTATGATTTTTGTAACCAAAATGTTTTATTGTTTATTTTATATCCACTTATGTCATTCTGTGTTCTTGTGTTGATTTGTATGTATCCTGTGCTCCAGAAAAAAAAAATACAAAACATTTCTTGTGTTTGCCCACACTTGTCAAATAAAGCTCATACGGATTTCTCTGGACCCATTTTCAAAGAAATCTCAGCAGCTGAATGACAAGAATTAAAATGTCCCCGGCCATCAAACATAACATTGCAGAAGATCTCTGGTCTTTCATAATACAAAATATCTACTACAGATCATTGACTGCAAAACATTTATTGTGATTTAAGTGAAATGACATTATACATTTTAAAATGAGCAGGCTGGAGAAATTATTAAATAATAGTGCTTTAAAAATGACATTAGTTTAAAAAAAACGTGTTAACACGTAAATTGCGTGTTAACACGTAAATCACGTGTTAACACGTACCTACGTGTTAACGCGTAATTGCGTGTTAACGCGTAAATTACGTGTTAACACGTAATAACGTGTAAACGCGTTTGTTGCAGACGTTTTGGCCCTAATGGCCTTCCATAAATAACTGTAAACGTAGGGGTTGTTGTTGTACACTGAAAACAATACAATACAGTTGTTTTTCCTACACTCTCAGAAATAAAGGTAGGCCTACAGGAGCTGTCACTGGGGCAGTACCTTTTCTAAAGATACGTATTTGTCCCTGAAGGGTCCATAATAGTACCCCAAAGGTACTTTTGGGGTACATTTGGGCACTAAAATGCACCTTTGAGGTACAAATATGTATCTTTAGAAAAGGAACTGCCCCAGTGACAGCGCCTGTACCTTTATTTCTGAGTGTATTAAAATTGGGTGCATAATTAACTTTTAAAAAATAAATAAATAAATAATTAAATAATTAAAATATTTTTTTAAAGGCAACCTTAAGTATTCAGTAAAAGGACACAGAAAAATTCATGAAAAATACACAAATTTATAGTAAATACTTTATGTTTTTGAATCATAGTAAGGAATATTAAACTGTATATCATAGTATTTACAACTGCTAGAACATATATATTAACAACAGTGAACTGATCGATTGAAATAAATACTGTAGTCGGTCTAAACTTTACTTTTGAATACTGTAAACTGTGGTATTTTGTAGTATAGTATACAATATATGAAATCGAACCACAAAACCAGTCAGAAGTTGTTGTTTTTTGGCTATTGCTAAAAACACAGGACTGCATGGTTTTGTGGTCCAGGGACACATATACAGTTTATATTAATATAATTGTTTTATTACCTCGACAACTACAGTATACACTGTTAACAATTTCCTGTAGAATCTAGTACTGTCAGCAATTTGCCGGTAAGTTACTGTAAATCAATTACAGCAAAAATATATATATTTACAATATTAGTATATTTACAATATTGTATATCTTTACTATATAATATACAGTAATTTTCATAATGCAATTTTAAAATACATTACTGCATAAATGTCCTACAGTTAAATACAGTTCATATTAATGTTCACTTCGCCAGTAACTTAATGTAACTCCATTACAGCAAAAATAATGTATTTACATTTACAGCACCATTTACCTTGCTATGTGTGTATTTACAATATTGTATATCTTTACTGTAAAATATAAAGTAACTTACACAATTTAATTTTAAAATACATTACTGCATAACTGTCCAATAGTTAAATACAGTTCATATTAAAGTTCACGTTGCCGGTAAATCAATTGCAGTAAAAATGCTGTATTTACATTTTCAACACCATTTACCTTGCTGTGTATGTATTTGAATGTAAAGTTCACAATGCAACTTTAAATACACAGTAATACTGCATAACTGTTCTACAGTAAAATAAAATAGTTCATATTACAGTTAAATACTGTGTAATTTACAATAATAATTAACAGTGTAGAATTACCACAACTGACTAATTTAAACAGGCTACTTTACATGCTTCAAAATTACTGTAGTATAAATTACTATTTGTTCATATAGGCTTCACAGCACATTATATGGTTGCAAATAAATGAACATTTATTTGACATGGATTTGCCTTTCAAGAAAAAGCGTTACCCATCCTTTCCTCAGTGATATGTGATGTCATTTTCTTCCCAGTCTCTTTGTGGAAGGAGGAAATGATGGATAAGAGAAGGATTTCATCAACATCTGCAGTTGCCGAAAATAACAGACACGCACACATTCTTTCATCTCACAGGCAAATAAAGCAGCAGTTTTATGAATAGCATCTAAACCCCTTTTAAATCCTGATGCATGCAAGAAAGTCTCTTCACAAATCCCCTGCCTGGTCCCTCTATGACGTAATTGCGGGTCTCCGTCACATCGGTGAGGGGAAGATCGTGATTCCCGCTCCAGATCCGCACCGGAAATTCTGTCCATTCGTTCACGTCTCCCAGTGTGTGTGTGTGTTTGTGTGTTTATGACTGCCTAAAACGAAAGCCCACAGTTAATTTGTCTTACCTGACGTGTCCATCACTTGTGCTACACGAGCCTTTAGCACAAGCCTGCGGCACCGACAGACAAAATGTGGATTTAAGTTGTTGACGGAGGGCGATAAAACAACGCGCGCCGACTTCACTCCCGTGGAGAGTTAATATGATGCATCCACGAGTATGGAGAGCCCTGTTTTTGATCTCTGTCTTCTGTCAGCTTGGGATGGCAGGCAAATACGGTAGGTGTTAATGTGGAGAGAAGGAAAAAGTCTTATTATCAATGGAATCTGTTGCATTGTGCACGGACTCGGTGTGTTTTTAGGCCTATTACAACGACGGAAGCACATTTACTAGCTATAATATTGCAATGCCTCTAGTCAAAGCAAATGTAAAGCATTATGTGGTGAAAATCTCATTTACTTATATAGTAGGCTAATCATACTGTATATGTAATTCTTTTAAAATCACTTTTTGAGTATATTTTCATATTGTTTTTGGCACATATTGGCTATAATATTCTGAACACTTCATCCTCAAAGCATGCATAAAAAGAGTGTTTTATGCTTCAACTGAGCTGTTTTCATCTGTGTCACGCAACTGGTGGAAATGGACAGCATGTAAACGAGGAGTCGTTGAGTGAAGAGCAGCATTTCAGCACCATGGAGAGGGTCAATGCTCATTTAGTTTATTTTGGAAGCGTCAAGACACTTTATCTTATCGTTACCTGTGTATGAATCACACAATGTATATCATCCAAGCATTATTTGGTTAATAAAAATACTCTACTCTCTCACGTCTCTGCTCCCGACCAATCAAAACGACTCTTCTCAGTATCCTTGGCGACACTGAAGGAGTGACCCATTTGCAAATGTTTCTTGGAATATGTTGTCGTCTGTTAGTCTTAAATATACCGACTATATCATCTTTAGTTTTCAAATAACTGAGTCTGTGGTGCATTTGCACGGTTTGTGGTAGATTTGTTTGTTTATGGGTTTTAGCTATCTTATTTATTCGTGCGTTGTTCACGTTCAGTGTTTACAATGGACATTTATGAATGGTGGAATTCAGCGGTTAGCTGCCCTTAAAATCTGCCATCAAAAAACTGCTTAGTTTTGTGCTGTTTGCTTTTAAATTTTTACACCATAAAAATAAGACATATAGTTATATATGGTTATTTAATTTTATTGTAGTTTTGGTATGTATTTATTCATATTTTGCTTGAGTAGACATTTATTTCACTATAAATTCACATAAGGTCTACAGTCTTTGCACGTAGGAATTTTGTCATTCATTTAAAATAACAATGACAATCTCACATCCCCCACCTTTCAGTTTTTTCCCCTTTAAATCCAATCATATCAGAATTGATATTAATTATTATATTACTATGTTTTGTTTAGGACCTGCAAAGGTTTGCAAATCAGGGGAAAGGGTGTTCGAATATGTATATAATAATATATCTGAATATTGCGGCTGATGTTATGACTCATAATAACTCTAAACCGAGGGGTTGTTGTACACTGAAAAGTAAGCAATATGGTGTTTTTTTCCTTTTAAAATTATGTCTAGCCTATGATTAACTTTACATTTGACTATTTTTCTGTAATTTATGCAGACCCTCAGAATTTTGTGCAAACATTGCTTATGAAGAGCGGCACGGTGGCATTGGTTAGTACAGTCGCCTCACAGCAAGAAGGTCGCTATTTCGAGTCCTGGCTGGGCCAGTTGGCATTTCTGTGTCGAGTTTGCATGTTCTCCCCATGTTCACGTGTGTTTCAAATCATGCGCTATAGGTGAATTGAATAAACTAAATTGGCTGTGGTGTGTTTGTGTATGAATCAAAGTGTATGGATGATTCCCAGTACTGGGTTGCAGCTGGAAGGGCATCCGCTGGATAAGTTGGCAGTTCATTCCACTGTGGTGACCCCTGATGAATAAAGGGGCTAAGCCGAAGGAAAATTAATGAATGAATATTGCTCATGAAACCATGAGTCCAGTTCGAGTGTAATTGCTCTGCATGTGTTAGAGCCTATAATCTCCATCAGTGGTTGTGGTTGTTAATTATGTTTTACATTCAGAGCACTTTTAATCATTAATCCAGTGTGAACAAAACACTCGGAGTGATGATTTTAGTCATTAGTGGAAATGAGAGGATGACATCACATCCTGCTCCATGTATGCACCCAGACTACTGAAAAATAGATGTTACATGCCTGTGGCGACGTTTTTATTTATATAATTTTTTTTTAAATTAGGCTAAATTACTTCTTGCAGGTTTCATGTGATTTTTAATGTGAACTGTCCAGTGAGTTTTGCTATTTATTTTCATAAATTTAATTGAAACTGATAAATGTAACTTTACACTTTAGATTTTTGGGGAAACTTTATTGCTTTATGTTCTATCTACTTAAATTATTTACTTTAACTTAATGGATTTGTGTTGGGACAACACCTATTAATTGTGTGTAACCCTGCATTTTTTACAATGTACAGTAAAATTGCAATATTATTATTAATTATTGTGGCTTAAAGCCGAAGTTTAAGCTTCATTAGCCTTCAGTATAATTCTTCAAATATTCTAGTAGTGTGGTCACAATACTGGAATTTCCAGCTTTGATACAATACCTTGAAACATATCGATATTCAAGAACATTTTTGAGACCATGGGGAACAAATTCCATACCTTTAAAAGTTTGAAAATTAGGGTGGCACTCAATGTTAAAGGGATAGTCCACACAAAGATTAAATAATTACACAATATTTACTCACCATCAGGAGGTTCCAAACCTTAATGAATTAATTTTTTTCATCCATAGCATAGGAACAACAAATACTATGGAAATCAATGGTTACAGGTTTCTAGCTTTCCCAAGAAACCCAAATAAATGACGACAGAATGTTCAGTTTTGAGTGAACTATTCCTTTAACATTATGCTTAATTGCAGTTGAAATACAACCTGCACCTAAATCTTACCGATAGATTTAAAGGAAAAAAAATGTATTTGAAGGTTATTAATAGGGCAGAAGTTTAATAATGTGTCCAAAATGTGTGTAAAAAGAATATCAGTAATCATGTTCAGCATATTTGCAAGTATGTTGGTCAAATCACATATTTCAAAGAGAGGTTTAACATCTGAGCCCATTTTCTTCCACTTAAAGGGGTAGTTTACCCAGAAAGGAAAATGTCTGTAGTATTTCTTTATCTCACTATGAAAGTCAGTGGTTACAGTTGAGCAAATGACAGAATGTTCATGTTTGGGTGAACTCTCCGTTTAACATAATGCTTTATCACTACTGAAATATAACCTACACCTAAATCTCACTGATACATTTAAAGGGAAAACATGTATACATGACATAAGATTGATAATGTGCCCATAATTTGTGTAGAACAAAATGAATGTCAGTGTTCATGTTTAGCATTTTTGCAAGAATGTTTGTCAAATTGCATATTTCAAAGAGAGGTTTAACACACCTGAGCCCATTTTCTTTCCACTTAAATGGGTAGTTCATCCAGAAATGAAAACTTCCATAGTATTTGTTTTTCCCACTATAGAAGCCAGGTTTTCAGCTTTCTTCAAAGTATCTTCTTTTGTGTTTGACAGAAAAAAGAAAGTCAAACAGGTTTAGAACAAGTGAGCAAATCATGCCTAAATTTTCAGTTTTAGATTAACTATCTCTTTAAACCATGATTTATTTTAGTAAAGTGTAATAACCCATGTTTTTATTTTACTTACAGTATTACTTTATTCTTTATAACCAAACATTTACCTTGAATATGTTTTTTTTGTATCTATTTATGTTTGTAGTTAAAAAAGGTCAATTAACAAGAGTGTAAAACATAGTGACCAATCTGTACACATCTCAATTTTGATAAACTTGAGTATGTTGTTTCAAAAATAATGCGTCTAGTAAACTTTGCTCTTGTTTTGCAACTCATTTTCTTGTCACATTCCCACATACAATCCTATTTAGAATGATTTCAACCAAAAAAAAAGAAGAAAAACTCTTTTTAAACAGTCTACATCTGTTTTTAGGCCACTTTACTTCATTCTCTTCAGTTTTATCAGCTTGACGCTTTATCTTTGTTTGTCCTGCTCGGTTCCCCTGACAGCAGTGCTGTTGGCCAGCCTGATGATTCCCACACACACGCACACACACGCACGCTCTCTGGCGGTTATGTTGCTGTTTTATTTGATCAGCTGTGTTCAGCACATGCCCAGAGCTCTCCTGCTCTTTCTATCAGCCCACACAGCAGTTCCGCATCTTAGGGGAAACAAGCTTCTGCAATCATAGGCCATCGCGGATGAATGATTCACGTCATTGATTCACCCTGATTCAATATTGTTCATATGCTCTCGGATTGTGTTTTCAAGCTGTAACTCTTGTACAGGAGTCAAAAAAGTAGGAGAGACAGATTCGTTCATATGCTGAGATGAATGTGCTGGAGAAGGAAAGGTCACGTCGGTTTCTCACATTACAGTAGCTATGTTTATTAAGCATGATTTATATTTGTTTTATGGACATGATTTTTATATGTTCAAGCTACATAATTGAATTTTTGATTAAAGAGCATGATGTTCAAACTACATACACTGTAAAAAGTTATTAGTTACTTAATAAAGCGAGTAAAACAATTGCCTTAAAAGCAACAAGTTGACTTTTTTAATCAAATTTTTATACATATGCTAGTTGTACTCACCTTTTAAAAGTCAACTGATCCCTTTTTACAGTGTCAGACTATTTTAGCATGTCTGTTTTCAAATTATTACTTTAATTATCACAAATTTTACATATTTGGTGCTTTATTAAGTCTATAAAATCTACACTTATAGTCTATATTTAATTTTATTAGACACTAGAATCTGGAAGAGCAGATTTATTTTAGGTATTGTCTTTTTGCTAGATACAGAAAAGCTGGAAAAAACACAAATATAAAGGTGTAAAAAAGTGATTAGTTTACTTTTATTTAAAAAAAGGTGAGTACAATTAGCATAATTAAAAAAATGAAGTCAACTTAACAGTTCCAAGTTACAATGGGTTTACTTACATTATCTTTGTGAAGCCAACGTGTTGCTTTTGAGGCAATTGGTTTACTCGCTGAAGTAACTAATCACTTTTGCAGTGTTAAATTCTTATTTAAATTGAGTTAACAACACAATTCTTACATTTTTTGGAGGGGACTACTTAATTGTTTTATGTTTTTGTAATTTGTAAAAAAAATCATAAATTAACCTAATTCCTTAATGTTGTCCCAACACAAATCAATTGTGTGGAACCCAGCATTTTGCACTGTGCATGAAAAAACTTTTGGGTTCCATGCAGTTCCTTCATATTCTCCCAACACAAGCTGATTAAGTAATTTAATTGTTTTTACAAATTTACTGTAAGTGGACTGAACATAAAACAATTAAGTTTGAAAAAACTCCAGAATTGTGACATTAGCAGCCAAATGTTTAGAATAAGTAAGATGTTTTAATGTTTTATAATGAGCTTATTCTGCATTTATCTAAAAAATACACTCAAAAATGTTTTTTTCTGTTTGTTCAAACTACTTATTTACAATCAGTTGAAACAACTGGAGACTTTTACGTAATGTTAATTGCTTTTTGTTCTATCTTCTTAAATTATTACTTTAACTTAATGGATGTTAGCACGATCGCCTCACAGCAAGAAGGTCCCTAGTTCGAGCCCAGCTGGGTCAGTTGGCATTTTTGTGTGGAGTTTGCATTTTCTCCCCGTGATGGCGTAGGTTTCCTCCGGGTGCTCCGGTTTCCCCCACAGTCCAAAGACATATGGCTTAGGTGAATTGAATAAGCTAAATTGTCCGTAGTGTGTGTGTGTGAACGAGAGTGTTGAGAGTGTATGGGCGTTTCCCAGTAAAAGGTTGTAGCTGGAAGTGCATCCACTGCGTAAAAACATGTGCTGGATAAGTTGGTTCCAACTTTGATATGATACCTTTAAAAATATCGATATTCGATACCAGTTTTAAATACCATGGGAAACTAATTCTACAACATTAAAAGTTTTTAAGTTGAGTAAAAGGCGTAAAAAAATAGCAAAACTATATAATGGTTATACCAGGTACTGTTTGTTAGCAGTCCTTAAGTCCAAAATGCAACAAGTTATAAACAACAACAACAATAAAAACGAAATTTGGAAAATTTCTCATCTTATTTTCTGGTTAAAGCAAAACTGTTCAAATCTTAAAATCATTATTAATTATTTCCTGCTGGTGAGAAGAGAGAGTCCGAAAGCAAAGGCAGTATCGATACTAGCCAAAGGCAATATTGTATCATTGAATTTATTTGAGTATCGATATTTATTGATATCAATATTTTTGATAACACTATGTTCTAATATCATGATCTGCACTCTCAGAAATAAAGGTACGAGAGCTGTCACTGGGGCAGTACCTTTTTAAAAAGTACATATTTGTACCTAAAGAGTCTTTAGTGGGACCTCAAAGGTACATATCAGTACCCAATTGCACCTAAAATGTACCTTTGAGGGACCAATAAGGACTCTTGAGGTACAAATATGTACCTTTTGAAAAGGTACTGCCCCCGTGACAGCACTTGTACCTTAATTTCTGAGAGTGTGCTCAAGAATAAACTTTATTATTATTATTATTATTATTATTATTATTATTATTATTATTATTATTATTGTTGTTGTTGTTGTTGTTGTTGTTGTTGTTGTTGTTGTTGTTATTGTTGTTGTTTTCAGTTATCAGGAAATGTGAAACTGCAGTTGAACAGGTTCTGTTGTATTTTTGATCAAATAAATGCAGCCTTGGTGAGCAGAATTAGCTTATTTTTTAAAACATTGAAAAATCTTACTTATTTCAAACTTTTTATTGGTAGAATAATGTTATTTGTAAGCTTCATTCATAGACAGTACGTGCAGAACAGACAGAACTGAATTTTTGTTTTTCCACAGTTGTCAATGAATGGTATTTTTTCCGGTTATCACCTGCTGTCTTATATGTTCTCTTCTGTTTCTCTTTCTCACAGGCTGTTTGTTTGAGAAGAGATTGTGCTCCAGAGAGCAGTTCTGCTCTGATGGTGAGTGTCACACAGTTCATAGATAAACCAAACCTCGGAAGCTCGAAAAAAAAAAGGCTTTCATCTGTATTTCTTTGCTCTTTATGTGAGTTCCGGATCATTTGCTCAACTCCTCAGCTTTGCTACATCCTGCTAGCGCTACGACACAACAAGGGACACGAAACACAGAGCTAAATAATTTACAAGGCAGGAACTTTCGCTTCGCTCATTTCACATTATTCAACAGATTGTGTCGGTTATGTCGGAGGCGGTTGTTTATGGTTTTTGCAGTAGATCATATATATATATATATATATATATAATATTCAGTTGAAATCAGAATTATTAGCCCCCCTGAACTATTAGCCACCGTGTTTATTTTTTTCCCAATTTCTGTTTAACAGAGAGAAGGTTTTTTTCAGCACATTTCTAAACATAATAGTTTTAATAACTCATTTCTAATCACTGATTTATTTTATCTTTGCCATGATGACAGTAAATAATATTTGACTAGATATTTTTCTAGACACTTCTATACAGCTTAAAGTGACAGTTAAAGGCTTAACTAGGTTAATTAAGTTAACTAGGCAGGTTAGGGGAATTAGGCAAGTTATTGTATAAAGATGGTTTGTTCTGTAGACTGTTGAAAAAATATATAGCTTAAAGTGGCTAATAATTTTGACCTTAAAATGGTGTTTAAAAAATTAAAAACTGCTTTTATTCCAGCTGTAATAAAACTAATAAATCTTTCTCCAGAAGAAAAAAATATTATCAGACATACTGTGAAAATGTCCTTGCTCTGTAAAACATCATTTGAGAAATATTTGAAAAAGAAATGGAAATTCAAAGGAAAGCTAATAATTCTGACTTCAACTGTATTTAGTTTCAAATGAAAGTATTACTTCAGTAATTTTTGCTTGTATTACTATTATAATAATATTAATAATAATAATAATAATAAAAATAAATATTAGAGTGATTTCTGAAGGGTCAAGTGAATCTGAAAACTGGAGTAATGAAGCTGAAAATTCTGGAATTAATGATTAAATTAAATAATAAACTACATTTGAAAAGTTATTTTATAGTGCAAAAACATTTCACAATTGTGCAATTTGTACTGTGTCTATGATGAAATAAATGCAGCCTTGGAGAGCAGGAGAAGCTTATTTTAAAACATTTAAAAATCCTACTGACCCCAAACTTTTGACCGGTAGTATGTATGTATATATATATATATATATATATATATATATATATATATATATATATATATATATATATATATATATATATATATATATATGTATATATATATATACAGTTAAAGTCAGAATTATTAGCCCCCCCTTGAATTTTTTATATTTTTTTAATATTTCTAAAAATGATGTTTCTAGTAATTCCGGGGGGCTTCAACTGTACTTCAACTACTTCAATTCTGACTTCAACTGTATATATACTAACATCAACACATAGTCAATCTTTGGCAACGTTAGTTATGTTAACTCACAGTGCATTAACTAATGTTATCAACATGTTGTCCCAACACAAATTAAGTTAGCTTAATCGTCTTTGCAATTTTAAGCAGATCGAACATAAAATAAATAAGTTGTCCCCAAAAAAAGTAGCTAAATTTAAATAAGTAATTTGAAAAAGCAGCAGTTTTTTGAGTTAAGCACAACTTTGGATTTTAATAATGCATTAGTAAACACTATTTAATTATTACATGATTTACTAGATTATTCACACTTAGTTAATGTTAGTAAATAAATACATTAACTTATGGGCTATTATTCTAAAATGTTACCTAAATGATATTAAAAATGATTATCATACAATTTACCATGATCTACAGACAACATCTGCTAAAATATCATTAAGTCTAGCAGTAGTTAATGATATAGCAGTATATCATTAAAAATGATATAATATATAAATATTGTCATAGATTAAAAATGATTTGATGGCATATTAAGAAAAAACACAGACACAGTGAAGCTCCAATATATGAATTATTTGTGATACTAGTTTATTAGTAATAAACAAACAATCTAGTTAGCATGATCTCTTTTTAATAACAGGTCAGAATAAATACCTAAATTTCATTTTTACATTAACATTTCTGTTACATTATTTTCCTATAATTTGACATTTTAGTTTCACAACAGACATTTTAATAGTGATGAAAATGCTTTCTAAATATAAAAGTGCTCTATACAGTAAAATATCTCATTTAAATGATGTATATACCTATATATAGCCTCTTTTGCTTTAATAAAAGCAGCATATTCTCAATAGTTTCATGGAACCAACAGTCACAAAGCATTGCATGTTAGATTAACCACACAGAAATAGTTAGGAATCCTATTAATAATTATTTTTTAAAAATAATATTTCATTACTAAAGCTCAAAATATAAGAGGTCTTAGACTTGTAAATCCCAAAGTATCTAGCGATTAGAAAATATGAATGTTAATTTTTATATTTTACTGTATAAATGTGTCATGGTGCCACATTTCTTGTTGTATTTCATCTCAATTATCTTAAAATTTTACTTTGGCATCATTTACCTGTCCCATCTGTTATTTAGTACTCCTATCAGGGATTCACCAGTGTGTGTTTGTGTGTGTATCGCCACATCCACAAACCACTATTACTCTGTCACCTGCTCTTCCCTCTCTCCCTCAAGCCCCTCCCACCCCTGCTCCGTGTCCCTATGGTAACAATGACATCATCAAGCCCATGGAAGCGGGTGACGCCCCCACAATCACTGATGAGTCACTGCCGCTGCTTACGCACAAGATCACGTCCAAACACACACTTGCGCACACACACACACACACACTCAAATACCTGCCAATTCAATAGAGCTTCAGAAATACTCTTTAAATTGTGCTCGCAGTGACGGTTATCTGGGTCTCGGTCAAGGCTTTTGAGTATCCTGTTGCATACATTGAGGTGTATAAATAAGCGGTGTGTGTGTGTTTTCAGTGAAAATCAGTTTGCTTGTTGTATAATTTATTTTTCTCTTACATCCTGATACACACAAATGTTGAATACATATGACTGAATGCTGATTATGTACAGAGACATGCTCATGAAACAAAGGAAGAAGGGAAAAAACTGTGCTTCATCTCTGGTGGTGTTCTCTAGAAAAATGGATATACAGTGCTCAGTGTATATAAGTACACCCCTCACAAATCTCTCTTTGAAATTCATATTTTTAATAGGAAGCTATACAAAATTATATTTGTTCATATACAGTTGAATTCAGTATTATAAGCCTCCCTTTGAATTTTTTTTCGCCAATTTATTCAGCATATGTTTTACGCAGCAGATGCCCTTCCAGCTGCAACCCATCACTAGGAAACACCCATACACTCTTGCATTCACATTCACACTCACACATACACTATGGCCAATTTATAAATAAAAAGATGAACACGGGAGGTAGAGAAAGTGTTTTCATCCGTATAAAGATCGGCTATGAAGTTCGTTTCTATCATCAATATTTAAGAGGGCTGGTAAAACGGATATAAAAATCACGACACGGAGAGGTAATTTGATAAAAAAAATAAAAACAATATTATTATGTTAGAGCTTAAATAAACTTTATAACGCAAAAACAACATTACGTACACATAATACAGCTGTTCTGTGTCAGTTATATCAGTTGACTGTTAAAATTCAAAATTTTTAACCCAACTGGTTGAGTTATTAAATAAATAACCCAATAAAGGTTAAAAATAACCCAACAAAGCACCAAATATTTTTTAACTCAACCATTGGGTTAAATAAACAACCCAATATTTTTTAGAGTGTATTATTTTCTATTACTAGTGTTGGAGTTATTTATTTATTTAGGCCTATTTATTCATTTATTTATTTATTTATTTATTTATTCATTTATTTATTTACTTATTAATCTTTTCTCTCTTTCTGATGTATAACATACCATTGAGATCATACATATATATATATATATATATATATATATATATATATATATTCCAGTATATATTCATTCATTCACATCTTGTCGGATTAGTCCCTTTATTATTCCGGGGTTAGCCACAGCGGAATGAACCGCCAACTTATCCAGCACATGTTTTACGCAGCGGATGCCCTTCCAGCTGCAACCCATCTTTAAGAAACATCCATGCACACTCATTCACACTCATACACTACGGACAATTTAGCCTACCCAATTCACCTGTACCGCATGTTTTTAGACTGTGGGGGCACCTGGAGGTAACCCACGCGAATGCAGGGAGAACATGCAAACTCCACACAGAAACGCCAACTTACCGAAGGCTTCTTGCTGTGAGGCGACAGCACTACCTACTGCGCCACTGCGTTGCCCATATATATATTTATGTGTATATGGCAGCACGGTGGCACAGTAGGTAGCACGTTCGCCTCACAGCAAGAAGGTCACTGATTCGAGCCTTGGCTGGGGCGATTCTGTGTGGAGAATGAATATATAAGAATTAATAAATATATGTATACAGTTGAAGTCAGAATTATTAGACCTCTTTTGAATTTTTTTCTCTTTTAAATATTTCCCAAATGATTTTTAACAGAGCAAGGAAATTTTCACAGTATGTCTGATAATACTTTATTTTCCGGAGAAGAAAGTCTTATTTGTTTTATTTTGGCTAGTATAAAAGCAGCTTTTAATTTTTTGAAAACCAAGGTCAAAATTATTAGCTCCCTTAAGCTATATTTTTCCGATAGTCTACAGAACAAACCATCATTATACAATAACTTGCCTAACCCTAACCTGCCTAGTTAACCTAATTAACCTAGTTAAGCCTTTAAATGTCACTTTAAGCTGTATAGAAGTGTCTTGAAAAATATCTAGTGAAATTGTCACCTTGGAATTATAAGGTTCTACCTGCGTTCTGAATGATTTTGAGATATTGAGCTTCAAAGTTTTTGCATTCCATATAGCAAACAGTATGTGTGTAACATTTGTTTTTTTTAAATAAAAAGTCTTAAAATGTACACAACATAAAAAAAAACATCCCATAATGTAAATAAGTTGTCATTTAATAAGAATATGTCAATAACTCAATTTTGACAAAAGTGTTAGATAGAACCTTATAATTTCTATGGTGACGAAATATTATTTACTGTCATCATGACAAAGATAAAATAAATCAGTGAATACAAATGAGTTATTAAAACTATTATATTTAGAAATGTGTTGGAAATAATCTTCTGTCTGCTAAACAGAAATTGGGGGAAAAAATAAACAGAGGGACCAATAATTCAGGGGGCTAATAATTTTGACTTCAACTATATATATATATATATATATATATATATATATATATATATATATATATATATATATATATATATATATATATATATATATATATATATATATGTATATATATAAATGATATTGCAATATTTTATTTTTCTGTGATAAATATTGTGGTATAAATACAGTTTCACAAGATGAATAGCACTATTTGATTCAAGAAAATTCACTATTTGTATTCAGGAAAATAATTGAATAATCACAATGCAAAAAAAGCTTTTCATTTCTAGTCCAAATATCTAAAACAAATAACATCAAGTAAAAATCAAGTTTTTTTGTTAATGCAGATGAAATAAGGCAAAATTAATAGTTTTTCCTTAAAACCAGCTAAATTATCTGCCAGTTTGTAAGTAAGATGGTCTTGTTTTTGCTTTGAAATGTAAATATTTGGACTAGAAACAAAGACAAAAAACTTTCTTTGTAGCATACATTGTATACAGTGATTAATACATGTATATATATATATATATATATATATATATATATATATATGTGTGTGTGTGTGTGTGTATAAGTACTAAGAGTTAACGAATCATTGCACTTACTAAGTCTCACGGTCGAAACTTTTTTTTTTCTCTTGTAATTGATTTCATAAATGATTGAGTGCAGTCCTTCTTTGGTGCTAGTTGTAGTTGTGTTGCGTTTGTTACTGCTATGCGATTCTCTTCCTGAAGTGGTGGCATGGCGTGAGTTTGTCAGTTCTCCTGGGTCACTTCTATTTCATGTATGAAATAATATAGTGTGTATTTCCAATGCCCAGGGCAACTGATCCTTCTCCCCCATAGTCCTCTCACATCTCCATCTGCACTATAAATAGCCGTGAGTCATGTTGGTGAACAGACCTGCTCGGAGATATAGAAAATGGCCGGGTTTACGTTCAGCGCTCATCTGCGTTAAGGGATGGAGGTGTTTTTTTTAAAGCACACAACTGGAGGTTTAGTCAGGGATGAGTCAGTGGGAGATGTGTGGGATGAGAGTCTATAACAGCGTGCGTTGGGTGGGCTGAAGATAAAATGAGTGTTTGTTAGTGTTATGATTGTTAGTGTTTGCTCATCTTTCACTTATGGGATATTTTGTCTGCTTCCTCCTAGTCACACCATATTTTTGCACACGCGGTTCATATTTTTAACATGGTTTGACGTTGATTAGACTGATATTCGTAACTGTTTTCAATGCAAGTTAGCAGAAGATTTGCATTTACTTTTTAATTGATTTATTTCAACAGAGTGCTATGGAAGTATTCTTTTAGAAGAGGTTTCTTTTATATATATTTTATTGTCAGTCTTCTGAATCTGTGTGGTTTGTGTTTTTGTTTGTGTGTGTTATAGACAAGATCTTTGGACAGTGCCGTAGCTCCAGACATGATCAGGTTCAGTATCAGGTCTCTGTTCCTGTTCTTCAGAGACTGCAGCAAGTGCTCAAAGAGTTGATGCTTCAGGGTAAGTGCAAACAAACACACACATGCACGCACACATACACACACATACACGGGGGCAGATTTAGTGATTTTGAGGGCCTAAGAAATTCCCGGCATGAGGCCCAACAGTCCTAATATACAACCTTTTTATTTTTATTTATTTATTTATTTATTTATTTATTTATTTATTTATTTATTTATTTATTTATTTATTTATTTATTTATTTATTTATTATATTTTTATTTTGCCGTCTTTTTCTTATATTTAATTATCTTAATGTAATCTCTATATTTTAAATGATTTGTTTTCTTAAAATGGAATCACAACAAAAATATTAAATAAACTATTTTATTTTTAAGACTACACTACCTGACAAAAGGCTTGTCGTCGATCCCAGTTGTAAGAGCAACAAATAATAACTTGACTTCTAGTTGATCATTTGGAAAAGTGGCAGAAGGTAGATTTAAAACTGCATCTCAATTATCACAAATACAGCAGAAGACCTACTGGAACCCACATGGAGCTAAGATTCTCACAGTGATCAGTCAAGGTTGGTGAAGGAAAATCATGGTTTGGGTTACATTCAGTATGGGGGTGTGCGAGAGATCTGCAGAGTGTATGGCAACATCAACAGCCTGAGGTATCAAGACATTTGTACTGCCCATTACATTACAAACCACAAGAGAGGACGAATTCTTCAGCAGGATAGCGCTCCTTCTCATACTTCAGCCTTCATATCAAAGTTCCTGAAAGCAAAGAAGGTCAAGGTGCTCCAGGATTGGCCAGCGCAGTCAACAGTCATGAACATTATTGAGCATGTCTGGGGTAAGATGAAGGAGGAGGCATTGAAGATGAATCCAAAGACTTTTGTCAGGTATTGTACATCATCTGATTTGACTGCTGGACCGCTCCATGACTGGGATGGGGGACACATTTGCATGAAAAAATATATTTGTTAAACCCTTATAATACAAAATATGATAGAAAACTATGGTGTTTATAATTTATAGAAATGTAAAGGTATTTATTGGGGGCTCCCAGATTTCCTGGGGCCCGCGGTCCCTTACCCTGCTTATTGGTTAAATCCACCCCTGCACAAACACACAAACACACTGTATATTAATTTCCACTACCCTTAAACCCAACCCTTACAGGAAATAATATGCACTTTTACACTTTCAAAATACTTCATTCTGTGTGATTTTTATTAACATTTTCACTCATGGGGACCTTGGTTTTGGTGCCAAAGGTCCAAATGAGACTACTGTATGTGCATTCAGGTTAAGTCCTCACTGGGATATAAAAACTAGTGCACAAACACACACTTGGCCCCACAGCATAGGGAATACCCACGAAATTACATTTTACTCTCCCAGCTGACGTCATGCATCCTGTGACAGTAAATAGTTTGCTTTCTTTTCTATTAACTCACTGGTGATTATATTCATTGGCTTGAGTAAGTGTTTAAATGTAGACGTAAGCTGTATTTATAGAGTTGTGCTTTTTGTCTAGTTCTAAATTGTTATATTTGACTAGTTTCAAACACTTTATGGATTTTTTGGTACATTAAAGAAGAGATTTTGCACTAAAATAAATAAACAAGCAACTAAATAAATAAAGAACTTCAGTTTTAACTTAAAGAATAAAGAATTATGAAAAACAATTCATGCTCTGAATCTTTATATTACTAGTTTTTAGGGTAAATGTACTGTTCTCTGCTTTTATAATTTAGCAGAACGTGTTATGTGCTGTGCAATCTATGTCAAAAGTGATCATTAAGTCTAATATCAAAAGATCATTAAGTGTAATATCAAAATATATTTACATCTAAAATCTTATATATATATTTTTTGCAGAAATAGAATATATATACAGTTGAAGTCAGAATTATTAGCCTGAAAATCATTAGAAATTTTCTTTTCTTTGTTAAATATTTTCTTTTCTTTGTTAAATTAAGCTTCTGATGTTTTAGACATTAAAAAAAATAAATAATAATAATAATAAATCACAGCGACTCATTAAATAAGTCAAAGCTGAATTTATGCACTATATGTGAAGTTCTGATGTGTGAAATCAAAGTAAATTTTATTGACAGTCAGAACTCCGAACAACAAAAAAAAATTGCAAATATAAGTTTAACACACAACATATCACAAAGTAGTGCACACATATCAACAATAAACTAATAAAACACACAGATAGACTGTTGTAGTATACATAATTTGTGTGTGTGTGTGTGTGTGTGTGTGTGTGTGTGTGTGTGTGTGTGTGTGTGTGTGTGTGTGTGTGTGTGTGTGTGTGTGTGTGTGTGTGTTTGTTTTTGTGTGTGAACAGGATTTTCATGGCAGGATGAAATCACGCAGCAGATCATTGCTAAAGAGCTGAGTCGTATTCCTCACACTCGCACACAGAAGAGCCAGAATGCACAGTAAGTACCACAAACACCGCTTTCTGTTTCTCACTCCTCATGCAATTTTAAATACACAACTTCTTTTTTTAAGTGACACTTTTTATTGTTCTAGTCATTTAATTTCTTTGCAATTACAATTATTGGATTCTGGAGTAAAAAAGTGCTCTATATTCAAGTTTTTGTGAGTTGTAAATTGTTATTCATTCAAATGAGCAGGCAGTGGATTGATGAGTCAGGTTTAGCTTGACGGACAGGTCCGATTATTAAGTATTTATTTTTTGAGGTTTGAACATTACTAATCAGTTAATTTCAGCAGAATATTTCATTCATTAATGACTTCCTCAGTCGTACATTCAGTTAAAATGATTACAGTAGCCCTCCTGTAAAATTGTAATTGTTTTTTTCCCCCAAATTATGTTTATCAAAGAGAAGATTTAATGACTGATTTCTTATATCTTTGCCATGATGACAGTAAATACTATTTTACTAGATATTTTTCAAGATACTAGTATTCAGCTTAAAGTGACATTTAGAGGCTTATCTAGGTTAACTAGGTTAATTGGGGAAGTTAGGGTAATTAGGGAAGTTATTGTATATCGATGGTTTGTTCTGTAAACAAGTGAAAAAAAATAGCTTAAGGGGTTAATAATTTTGACCTTAAAATGGTGTTTAAAATATGAAAAGCTGCTTTTATTCTAGCCTAAATAAAACAAATAAGACTTTCTCCAGAAGAAAAAATATTATCAGACATACTGTGAAAAATTCCTTGCTCTGTTAAACATCATCTGGGAAATATTTAAAAAAGAAAAATATACTTCACAGGAATGTTAATAATGACAGATTTCAACAGTAGATATAAATATAGAATTTTTTGCATTTATTGTATAGGAAAGTAACACTTAGAAAGAAGCAAAGTGAGAGAGAGATAGTCAGACGATCCAGGATTTGGTTATTATAATTAGACAAAAATTAAACTGAAATTAGCTTTGTTCTTTTAAATTAATGCGATTTGGGGAAAACAATTGTTACCAAGGAATTCTTTCTCATTGTAATTGCATTTAAAAATGGTTTTAAAAATGATTAATTTACTGAGGATGCACTGACGAAGGCTCTGTGCTGAAACGTCTGTGTTTTGTATCTCCTAAGAATGTGTAATAAAGCTATTTAAAGTATTTATTTAACGAGTGCGGATCATCACCTTCTGAATGATATTACTTTTTGTTTATGATTTATTTAACATTTTTGCATTTTACATTTTACAAACATATCAAACAACTCTTATATAAATAATAATAGACACAATTATAAATACAAAACAAGAATAATAAATAAATACAAATAATAATAAAACAAAACCCAATTACACAAATGCAGGGCAGATGTATTCATTTATGTAACAGTCTCAATTTTATAATTCGAGTAATGAACTGAATGATATTATTATTATTATAATAATAACGCACCAAGATCTAAAAAAACACCAGAGCACAGTGCAGACTTCATTTCTGAAAAAGGATACATTTAAAAATAAATGAGAAACTAAAAAATTATTTCACACATTTGTTCATTTTTGTGAAACATTCTTCAGAATTTCTCTTTTATACAAGGAAAAATAATTAACTTTTTTATACAAATAGAAAGAAAGAAATAAAGAAAGAAAGAAAGAAAGAAAGAAAGAAAGAAAGAAAGAAAGAAAGAAAGAAAGAAAGAAAGAAAGCCGTACAGCTCGGGAACAGCATGAGGATAAGAAAGTGATTTTTTATTTTTCCGAGTGAGTGTTATTGCTTCTGGAAAACTTGATTTCAGGGTTCTGCTCAGACCTTAGATGTTTGATCTCTTCTATTAGATTTAATGTAATTGACTGAATTTTTTAGGCCGCCGCTGCCTGCAGCTAAGAAAGTTTATTCCAGCCCGAACTCTGAATCTGGTCCAGCTCAGAGCTACGTGGATTACATGGTTTTAGACCCGCACCAGTCCTCCCCACTCAGGATGCAAACCCTACCGGTGGACCCATACTCATACCTACAAGTAAAACATTTTATTTTATTATTTTATTATGTTCAGTTATTTTATTTAATTGTGTTTTTGAATGTAAAATAGATTTATGATAAAAATCTTTTTAAACTGTTGCAATTATTTTATAATCTAATCATTTTGTTTTGTTATTTTTCTTGGAAAGTTGCATTAACAAAAATGATAGTGATGATCTTTTCAGACCTTTTTATTTATTTATTATTATAATAATAATAATAATAATAATAATAATAATAATAATAGTATTATTATTATTATTATTATTATTATTATTATTATTATGGGGGAATAACATGAACAAATACTGATTTATGATTAAAAAAATCTTATTGCTTTTTTATTTTATTTGATAATTATTTTATTTTTCTCATGTTGTTTTTTGATAGTAGCATAAAAATGGATATATGATAAAATACAATCTTCTTATTTCATCTCTTTTATTTAATCGATTTCTTTGGAAAGTAGCACAAAAACAGATTTATTATTAAAACATATTTTAGACTATCTAATTATTATTATTATGTTATTTAAAAATTTGTTTGTATTTTTGTAATTTTGGAAAGTTGTAAGAAAAAACAGATTTATGGCTAAGACTAATATTTTATCTAATTCAATAATTGTATTAATTCTTAAATAAATTAATGCAATTTTGTTTGGAAAGTAGCATGAAAACAGATTCATGATTAAAGAAATATTATAGTTTAGACTATTTTATCACTGTTTTATTCAAAAAAGGAATATATATATATATTAAAGTAGCATGAAAGACAGATTTTTGTTACAAAAAAGAACATTCTAAGACTTAGATTTAGAATATTTTATATTAATAATTGAATTTTGTTTTTAAAGATTTTAAGTATTTATTTTTTTGGAAAGTGGCATGATAATCTATCCTTTTTTCTCTCAAAAACACAGTGATTTTAGACTAATATTCCTCATTGTTGTCTACCAGGAGGGCATGACCCACTCTCTCCATCCGCACGCCAGCATGGGATACCAGCGGCCCTCCTCTCGATCTGGATCCCAGCAAAGAGAGCGCGACCGTCAGCTTCTGCAGGACGCCGTCTCCCTCTACCTGTCCTCCGCGCAGCCCTCTTTCCGCCACCGGGGGGCAGCAGCGCTCCCCGCCGCCCCGTACTATGAGGACCTGGATTTCCCTCTGGAGTATGGAGAGGACTACACCCTACAGGAGCAGCGCACCAACAAAAAACCCCCTCAGGACTACAGCTCGCTCGCCGGACTCGATGGTGAGTGGGTCGCTTGAGAAGTCTGTGAGGTTTTCACAGTAAAGAACACTGATATCTACGTGTGCTCTTTTTTGCTTCAAAATTGAATAATAGGTTGCTAATCTTAAGGAAACGCAGGTGTATTTTGAACAGAGATTTCATTACATAGGTTTATCAAGGCAATTTTTTTGTGAAACACTCATACTAGATAAAATCGTAACATTAGAGTTGGTGCTTGTATGGAAATGTGATATATATGATCATGTGTGAACATATGTGTGAAATTATAGCTAATATATATGTACATCTAGTTCCAATGACTAAAAACATACACCTAAACTGGCATTTCTGCAATATTTTTAAATATATGCTGCATATATTTGACAATTTTTATAAGTAAAATCCAAGCATGACATGCCATATATCAGATTCCTTTATGGAGACAACCACAGTCATGGTTAAAATGTCATTTAATTCCATGAAATTCACATTTTCTTAGGTTTGCTTTGTGTAAAAAAAAGTATTTGCTGCATTAAAAATTAAAATCAGATGAACTTTTCATGGAAACAGGCTGGAAATTTCAATCGTGTGTAACTCAAAATATCAATTTCAAACATTGTTAACTAATTTGAACAAGTTTAAGTAACAAAAATGTGTCATCATGTGTTATTGATGATGTGTTTTTGATCAGTTTTTTAAATATATTTACAACATTTCTGACTTGATTTATTTATATATATATATATATATATATATATATATATATATATATATATATATAGTATTTTTATAACCTCTGTTTTTGCTATAACAGTATACTTTGTGTAAAGTGCTTTGAGAATTAATTTTAAAAGCACTATATAAAATAAGTTATAATAATAGTAATAATAAAAATATTAAGAGTTATTTTTGTGTGTTTTATGAACCTGTTTGCTTTTAGATATAATTACCTAATTATTATACCTCAAGATATTTTTATTTGTGAAGTCCAGGCTAATATTACTGTAGCTAAAAAAATAGAGCTTGGTGTTTGTAAAACTACAGTCATGGTTTAAATCTCCTGTAAAAGTGCATTTATTTTACTCTAATTGTTTATTTTAGTTGGTAGTGAGGTGAATGCTGATGTTTTGGCTTTATAAACATTTATATTTTTGTGTCTGTTTGTGTGTTGTAGATGACACTCTTACACAGCTGGGCAGTCTTTTGAAGGGTTTCGGGGTGGATCCACGAGACCTGAGTCCTCAGCAGATAAAAAGACTGACTCTGGTGTTACAGCTGCTACAGAACATGGAGAATGCAGGTATACAGTGGCATTACAAAACACCAGGGTCAGAAATTATGATTATTATTTCTTTATTTATTTTCCATTGAAGGAGCAATGTGTGATTGCTTTTTTGTTTTATTTGCATTACAAACCACCAGCATCAACCTTTTTGAGCTCAGTGTGATTTTTTTTTCCTTATCTTCGTGTTCCTCAGATCAATCCCCAGGGACAGTCTCTGTAAAAGAGGTAGGCACAGTTTGCCATCTAATTATTCAACGAAATGCTAAACGAAACTAAACTATTGCTTTTAAACAGTTATTTTAAATGCACAGTTGAATGAGTCATCTAATTATTTAAATAACACCTGCACTTATCAAAAAGCAGGAACAAATTGTTGTAAAATGGAGTAATTAATTAGCTATACATTATGTTGATGCCTTTTTGTTTTTGCACTTAATGGTTTGTGTTTTCTCTCAACAGACAATTGTTGCAGGCAGTGATAAAGTGACAGAAAATGGAGGCAAATCTCCTTCAACTATTTCGGCTCTGCCCTCTGCACCAACCCACCAGCGGGCCTCGACTCAGCCCCTGTCCACGTCCACACCAGCCCCTGTGACTGTACCCGCGGAGCCCACCCTGTCAGCTAAAGACTTGGATTTAAAAGAGAAAACCGCCAACATCTTAAAAACTGCGAAGGATGGGACGAACACCAGAGAGGAGTATGGCTACATTGTCACTAATCAGAGGTAAAAGTTACAGTCAAGCTCCTCATTTTTATTTATTTTTTTAACATTGATATAACATAATGACATACAATTACATACATACATTTAGAAGATACAAGTACACAAAATCCATTTTTTTCAATTTTTTTACTTTATCATTTTAAAATTTATTTTAATTAAAGACTAAAAAAGCCAAAAACCATTTTTGCACACAAGTATGGTACTTTATTTATTTTAATTATATATATATATATATATATATATATATATATATATATATATATATATATATATATACAGTTGAAGTCTCAATTATTAGCCCCCTTTTTTTCTTTTTAAATATTTCCCAAATTATGTTTAACAGAGCAAGGACATTTTCACAGTATATCTGATAATATTTTTTCTTCTAGTGAAAGTATTATTTGTTTTATTTTGGCTAGAATAAAAGCAAGTTTTAATTTTTTAAAAACCATTTTAAGGTCAAAATTATTAGCCCGCTTTAAACTATTTTTTTTTCGATAGTCTACAGAACAAACCATCATTAAACAATAACTTGCCTAATTACCCTAACCTGCCTAGTTAACCTAATTAACCTAATTAAGCCTTTAAATGTCGTTTTAAGCTGTATAGAAGTGTCTTGAAAAATATCTAGTCAATATATTATATATAATATATATATATAGACCATTTCAATGTGGTCATGTCATTGGCCCATGAACATTTCCTGCTTGTTATCAAACTATTTCATAACCGTATCAAGAGCCTTTTCAATCATACCTAATGTTAAAACAGCTATCATAACATTATTTATCAACTTTTGGCTCTTGTTAGATTCTCGGAAGCTATAGAAATGAAAAATGTAAAACAGGAAATATGTTAGGACCAGTTTTGTTTACATCCCTCAAAATGGTCTAATAGTAATAATAATAATAATAATAATAATAATAATAATAATAATAATAATAATAATAATAATAATAATAATAATAATAACAATAACAACAACAACAATAATAATAATAATAATAATAATAATAATAATAATAATAAATATATATAAAATAATAATAGCTCATAAGTTCCTAAAATATTAAAAAATTTCGATGTTGGACCGTTAAAGAAATAATTAAATAGTTCACCAAAAAATAAAGCATTATTGACCATTTACTCAATCTTGACCAGTCCCAAACCTTCATGAGTTTATTTTTTGTATTGAACACAAAAAAAATAATTTGATAAATGATGGAAACCGGTAGCCATTGATAATCATAGGAAAAAAATATATACTATGGAAGTCAGTGGCTTTTGGTTTCAAACATTCTTTCAAATATCTTCTTTTGTGTTCAACATAAGAAAGTCAAACAGGTTTTGAACATGTGGAGGGGCAGTAAATGATATCAGAATTGTATAAATCTTTTTTTTTTTTGCCTAAAATTTACTGTGTTGGAGTTATAGAAATATGCCCTGATCATTTAGATATATTTGCCCATACTCCACTTTGTAAAATGAACAAGTAAGATAAACACTATTTTGGGTAAGACTTTATTTTGGTGATCCCTATTTCACATTTTGTTGACTAAAAGTTGCATTGCAACTACATGTCAATTAATTATCATTTATTAATATTGGCATTAGTAGATTAGTTATTAGTACATTAGTATTAGTAGACTGTCTGCTTAATATCTGCTCCTTCAATAGACATTTAACTGACTATAAGAAACTTTGCAAGTACATGTCAACTTACACTAACCCTAACCTGACAGTCTACTTATATTCTAATCATAATTATTTAGCATGTAGATACAATGAAACTGAAATTTATCAAAATGCCTTAAAGAGACCATAAAAATAAAGTGATACCCTATTTAGTTGATATGTAAAACAACTTACTTTTTAATAGTAGAAATTTATTTTGCATTGTTATCATTTCCTTCAAAAGTAATAAATCACAACTGTGGGCATGTGTATAGCACAGTGCCATCATGATTATGGAAAACATGATTAAAAATACTTATTAAAAGCAATAGTTTTTCAAATTGTCATTATGAAATCATGGACATTTCTATAGTCACTATACATTGTCTTGTTCTACTTTTTAAAAAAACAAATCAGCAAATTAATGTATAAGCAAGTTTAAGTATAAGCTGCATATTATGGTTTTTATGAAATCATATTATTTTATTTCAAGTTACAACAAAGCAGTAATTTTGTACTAAAATTTATAACAGGAATAAAAAATTTAAAAATAAGAGACCACCCAAGAAGTCTCGTTTTCTTTGGATTTACTGGATTTATTAAGTCAAGATTTGAGTAAAATATTAATATTTGTTTTACTGTATAAAGTTCTGGTGACAGAAATATTTACAGTTGGAACATTTTGTTTTAGTGAATGAAAATTGGGCAGATAAAATTTTTTTTTTCATCAAATATTGATTTCTTAACTCTTCAGAAGCTATTGAAAATCATGTTTTCTAATCATGAGTATAAATACAGTGCTCAGCATAATTGAGTACGCCTCAATTTGAATATGTGTATCCATTTTTCAGTGAATATAGGCAATGTATTTTGTTGCATTTAAACAACACATATTTATTAAACAGATATATTTATTAAAATTATATTTTAGTCACCAAACATATTTAGAAATTGAAAGATAATACAATTAAATTCAAGCAAAATATTAAAAATATATTGTAAAATATACAATATATATATATTTTTTTGCTTCTCTTGATTTTTCATCTTTTTTAAATATGTCTTTAATATTTTTCTATAACATACATTTGGGTGTACTAGTTTTTGGACCGTTATCATACGTTATTTTGTTAGATAAGCTCCAGATTTGGCTTCAGTTCTGACTAATCTAATGCATATGCACAAATATAATATTGTACAGCTTCCTATTAAAAATATGAATTTAAAAGAGAGATTTGTGGTGTACTCGTATATCCTTAAACTATAAATGAGCATTTTCAAGTGGTCTCTTGTAGTCTCTAGAATATCTTGAGAAGTGACATTAAACTTATTCAAGATCATTTTCCCCTTGAGAAGAAAACAGCCTTGTGTGTGCCTAAGATGTGTTTCTGTTAATATGGCTGAATGTTGCTTTTTCATTTAATTTATTTGTGCATCTAAACACTCGTGTGCATTGTACGTCTTTCTGTGTTTTCCCTGCAGTCATTTAAGTCTGTATGACGGGGTGAAACTCTTGGAAACCCTGGCAGAGAAAATCCATCTCTCCACGAGCAGCTTCATCAACATAAGGTAAATTGTGTGTGTGTGTGTGTGTGTGTGTGTTTGCATCTCTGAACGAAGAGACTGATAGATTGGGAAATAACGGCTGAAAATAAAAGCTCTATTGGGCCCCTTTTTATTGTGTGTGTGTGTGTGTGCGTGTGTGTGTGTGTGTGTGTGTTTCTGCGTGCAGTGTGGTGGGTTCGGCCCTGACGTTCAGGATCAGACAAAATGCTCTGAATCTCAGTGCTGAGGATGTGGCCAATAAAGCCGGTGAGTGACATCTCATCTCATTTGGAGGGTTATTTTACATTCAGCTGGATAAGAAAAGACAAACGTACGTGATTAATTGGCTTTACATTTACAGTGGCAGAGAAGAATTTCCTGGAGGGTGAGACAGGATTAAAAATCATCCAGACTGGAGTAGGAGAGGTAAGCTTTCCCTCCTCTCTCAAATTCAAATGAGCTTTATTAGCATGACTTGCTCAGTACTGCCAAAGCATTGTCCAGTACGTGAATAATGATCAGTTATATAATACATATAACAAAGAAAACAAAAACATAGCTATCTGTAAAACATTTAAGTAAACAGATGCATGTATACTTCATACAAAATAAATAAATAAGTAAATACATTTTTCATTAAATAAAATTATAAAATCAACAAATAATTATACAAATAATAAATAAAATAAATTCATACTTAAGATATATTATAATACATATAATAAATAATATATATATATATATATATATAAATGCATGTAATTGACTGTTTATTATAGTAACAAATCATTTTTTATGTTGAATATACTGTATGCTGAATATAAATAAAAAAATAAAAAAATAAAAAAATATAATATAAGTGGGCGATGCAGTGGCACAGTAGGTAGTGCTGTCGCCTCACAGCAAGAAGGTCGCTGGTTCGAGTCTCGGCTGGTTCGAGCATCCGGGTGCTCCGGTTTCCCCCACAGTCCAAAGACATGTGGTACAGGTGAATTGGGTAGGCTAAATTGTCCGTAGTGTATAAGTGTAAATGAGTGTGTATGGATGTTTTCCAGAGATGGGTTGCAGCTGGAAGGGCATCCGCTGCGTAAAACATGTGCTGGATAAGTTGGCGGTTCATTCCGCTGTGGCAACCCCGGATTAATTAAGGGACTAAGCCAAAAAGAAAATAGATGAATGAATTAATATAATATAATATAATATAATATAATATAATATAATATAATATAATATAATATAATATAATATAATATAATATAATATAATATAATATAATATCATAAAATCATATAATTCAATACATTTTTGTAATTATAATAATTACTGTATAATTTGCACAAGAATGGCTTCTTCTGTAGTTTTGTCTACTAGTTGACAGTCCTAGTATGCTGTTGTTGTGATCAATTTTCACGTAAAAAAGGAGCTGTATTTATTTTCAAGTTTGGTAATGCCATAAAACATGGTTTAATTTGTTGTCACTTTGGGAAATATTCAGCTCTATATGTGCTGTTAGTATTGACAATACAGTAGGAGAGTCTCTCTCTCTTACTCTCTGTCTCATTTATTATTTCATGTCGTCAAGTGCAGCAACAGTCACACATTCAGTGTGATCAGCAGGTCTATAGATTAGCGATTATGGGAGCCGGTTGGCATAATGAGCCCCTCTCTCTTGTCAGTCAGCAAGAGAATTGGCCACACAGGTCATTATTCTCCACATAACCACCCTCATCAAGCAAACAGGGAACGTTCTCATTCAAATTCATAGATTCTGTCGTTTTGTCCATCTATTATGTACAGATCACGTAGCGTAGATATAATTTGCGCTTCTCATGAATCACGTTGGCGTTTAATGCCGCGCACTGCACGAGGAGGGCATTTGAAATGAAACGTTTTTTGAAACGGTCACCGTTCAACTTCAACTGTCCCCACTGTACCGTTTCCCCCTGTCTCCGATTCTCCTGCGCGTTTTTTTTGTTTTGTCCCCGCTGTGCCTCATTTCTCTCCCTCACTCATTCTTTCTCTTCTTGTCCCATGCCATTCTCCCCTCTGCCATTCTTCTGGCCCTTCTCTTTTTGTTACCTCTGGCTTTGACCCCTCCCTCGTCCCCTTCTCCCCTCGCTCCCCCACTTTCTTGGGTGGCTTTTGTGCTCTGCGCATATTGAGGCGTTCTGTGCTCCCTCGCCTCGCTCGCCTTTCACTTTGTACAGCTGTTGCAGGCCCTTGAATGCAGAATAATGTCTTTTGTTGCATCCGGCTGCTCATATTTTTAATTATTCTTTCTTGTTGCATTGTAGGCTGTGACACTTTCTTTGCTCTCTGAAGTACACGGTGTGTGAGAGCGCTCGTGTGTGTGTGTGTGTGTGTGTGTGTGTGTGTATTCGCTCTGCCTGTCTTTTATTTTATCATTTTCTCTCTCTGCCTCGGTAATGAGACCTGCCTGCACCTGACCGTTTTTTGTCCGCCTTTTATGGGGGTAAATGCTTTTCTGCTTAGGCTAAGGTTTTGTCTCTCAGTGCTTCTTTCTTTCTCTCTCTCTTTCTCTCTCTGAGTCTTTTTTTCTCCCTCTCTTATTTAATGAATTAAAGTTTTTAACATCCCACGGTGACATACATAGCAATGCCGTTTGGGAATCCCACAGAGTTGGCTCTGAAAGCGCATTAACGAGGAAACGTTATTAAAGGAGTCTTGAAATTTACTCTAGCATATATATATTTGTACTTGATGAATATCTGATTGTTTTATTTATTTATTTATTTTTTTAAATGTTGTAATGTGAGCACTTAATTTCAGGGAAACACACAGCTGAAGTTGTTGTGTCATTAATGATTTGTTTCAATGGTCCTTACAATCAGCAAGAGAACCAAAATGAACAAAGGCACTGATTAAACAAAGAAAACATTTTCACAATAGGATCTAAATGACAAGCTATTTCCTAGAAATACAGTATATGGGTGATATGGTGGCGCAGTGGGTAACGCTGTCGGCTCACAACAAGAAGGTCGCTGGTTCGAGCCCCGGCTAGGCCAGTTGGCGTTTCTACATGGAGTTTGCATGTTCCCATGTTCGTGTGGGTTTCCTTTGGGTGCTCTTGTTTCCCCACCAGTCCAAAGACATGTGGTATATGTGAATTGGGTAAGCTACTGTGACTTGTCTGTAGAGTATGTGTGTATGTCCTGATCCTCCAGGTTGGGGGTTGAGCATTGGGCTAATGACCCACCTCGTAAAAATTAGATGTTACGAAACACCAACATGGTGCGGCAAAATATCAACTTTGATATAAACTGCCCAGGGAGTAAGTAAAGTATGTGCTCATTCTCTTCTGCTCTTTCTCCCATTTAAACACACACAAACACACTTTCTGAGGACTCTCCAATAGCATAATGTATTTTATAATGTAAAAACCATTTACAGGATATGGTCTTACCTTATCCCGACCTAAACCCAACCCTCACAGGACACCTGTTTTTTAAATGTCTAAAGATCTTGTTAGATGTTAGCTATATGCACATAAACTTTTAATTTTCAGCCAGGCAGCCCAGTGGCTTCCGGTCTTTCCATTACAAAATTGTCAAATATAAGATCTGTTTTATTTAAAAACCAGCTATTTTCACTGCCTGATAGATATACGATATGAATTGGGTCTCAGATCGGACAAGAAGCACTGCATTAAATTACATTTCCCCTTCCATGTCTTTAAAATATGACAGTTTATTTTACCCCAGTATTTTCAATGGAATTTCAGCGCTAACCTGTTGCTACTAACGGTGCTAGTGGTTACAACGATCTTTCATCTCATTTTATGCTTGAACAACTAAATGAATGCTTAAGTCTATTTAACTGAAAGTATTGTAATTACATTACAATATCGATGCTGTAAAAACAACCTTGTGAAATTGAAAATAGTCACATTAAGCTGTAGTTGGAATAGTCACATTAAGCTGTGGTTGGCACTGGAAGTTTATCGTTGGCTTTAAAACTCTAGCTCTGCATAGAGCCCATTATGAGAAAACATGACGTTCACATCAGCCACCTTAACATTGTTATTATAGTAATTAAAATTATTGGCATGACATTTTACATTATACCAAAACCAGTACACGCACACACACACGCACACACGTGCACAAACACGCACACACACGCACACACACGCACGCACACACACACACACACACACACACACACACACACACACACACACACACACACACACACACACACACACACAGTCACTATTTTTCAGTACTTTAATATGCTGGATAAATTGGCAGTTCATTCTGCTGTGGTCACCCCTCATTAATAAAGGGACTAAGTCGAAAAGAAAATGAATAAATGAATAATGCAAAAGCTACATGTCAGTTCCCAGTAGTGAGATACTGTAGCAACTGGGCTTTTTCTTGAAGCAGTTAAACTTGTACAGTTGTTTAAATAGACACTGTTGTCAGACATTCTGTAGACTATAAGTAATTTTCCAACTACATGTTAAGTATTAGTAGACTGTCAGCTCAATATCTGCTAATACTATATTTTAAAGGTTCCCAACAGATATTCTGCTGGCAATAAGCAACTTTGCAAGTACATCTCAACATAGACACTCTACTTACACTCTGATAATTCAATGATGAGAGTTATCTGACATGCATAGTTACTCATAGTTAAGGCCAGACGGAATCTGCAGACGTTTTTTTCTATTTCTGCAGAGAATTTTGGTAAAAATCTGCGGATTTTTGGAATTTTGGAAGTATCATAACTAAAACCTTAATATGTGAAATAAAAAATAATACCTTTTTAACTTTTATTTAATGTTTAAAATGCAAATCCAATTAGATCCACTTTATTTGGTAAACAAAGCAAGTCTCTAATATACTGTAATATCTCTACTAAAAGACTCAATAATATCACTGTAATTAATTTAAAAACTGAATAAATATAGATTTACACACATTTACTCAAGTAAATAAAAAGAATTAATTGTGGGCTAAAAATCTGCAGAAAATCTGCAGAATTCTGCGCGCGCAGATTCTGTGTGGGCCTACTCATGGTAATCATACTGTATTGGTCATACTGTATTGCTAAATACTCTGGTTTTAGGTGGGAAATGGTCAAGGTTCATTTGTGTGGTTAGCTTGAATTATGTGGTAGGTTTTCTAGACGAGCTCATGTTTATGAGTTGGGAAGTCACTGTAGTGTCAGGTGTGTTCAGATCACATTGGTTAGAGTGAGATATTATTTTCAACAATGAGATACTCAACAAAATTAGTTTTTAAACCTGCACTTTCACGTTTTTAGTTTACGAAGGTGCTGTAGATTGAATCTTTATGTAAACCATCGTAGGCAACTTGTATTATACTGTGGTATTTTGTACATATGGTTTTATAGATACACACATTGATGTACAGACACATACAGTAGATTTGTTCACCATCTTGGAATGGTTACCTTATCATCTCTCACATCGGTTTTCTTTTTTTTTTACCATTATGCTATTATTAGTTTTGCAAGAGACCGCAATTAGGCAACACGATTTGAATACACAGAATATAGACTGGTTAAAGAGTACCTTTAGGGTGATTACAGTCATGATTTACTACAGGACGTTTTAAATAAGTAAATTAAATAAGAAATGCATGTGCAGTATCTACATGGTAAAAGCATTGTATAAAATGATGTATTGAAAGGGTAATAACTCGTACTAAATGGGACCTAACTAACATGCACATAGTTAAAATAAGCAAAGATTTAAAGACCCAAAAATGAACGTTTAGTTTTTATTTACTCACCCTAAAGCAGTTTCATACACTGTAAAACCCAAAAGTCAACTTTATCAAATGAAATAAGTGTAAACTCAAAATTGACTGAAAGATAATTCTACTCATTTCAAAAGAGTTTTAAACTCAGTGTTAAAGGTAATGAGTTCATTAAATACCTCAGTACTTCAACTTAAATGGAGTAAGTTCACAGTACTCATATAGATTAGTTTTTTTTTAACTCAAATGGTTTGTAGCAGTCAATTTCTTCAAACGGTTTGACTTGCCTTAACTTATTAGGTTTTACAGTACTCAGTTGGTTTGAGTTCTCTTCATTTAATGCGTTTTACTGTACACAAATGCTTCATTTACTCAAATGGATTAAGTTCACAGCACTCATTATGATTAGTCTTTAAACTTAAATGGTTTGTAGCAATCGGTTTCCTCAAATGGTTTGAGTTATCTTGACTTATTGGGTTTTACAGTGTACATTTATACCAGGCTTGTCCAATCCTGTTCCTGGAGATACCTTCCTGCAGAATTCAGCTCCAACTCTGATCAAACACAACTAAACCAGCTTAGTAGTAACTGACGGAGCACTTAGTAATTACAGACTGGTGTGTTTGATCTAGGTTGCAGCTGAACTCTGCAGGAAGGTAGATCTCCAGGAACAGGAATGGGCACTACTGATTGATACATATCCTTTTTCTAAAAATATACTTTGAAAAATGTTAGAAACCTGTAGCAAATGGCTTCCATACTAGGAAAAACAAATACTACAGAAGTCAATAGTTACAGGTTTCCTCCATTTCCTTCATTTCAAAGAAAGTCATACAAACGTTTTTGCATTTTGAGTGAACTATCCCTTTAATACTCTTCAAATCATCAACAGGGTATAATACCCATGTAGTCACCGGCTTCTAAAATATCATCTGTGGATATGGTTATTCCAGATGTGGAGGCTCAGTGTTTGTGTCCTTGCCAAAATGTATTACTTTACAAAACCCCCTTTTTTAAACCCATGGCACTTTCCTTACACCCCATTTGTTGTACCCCCTCCTGCTCCTGTTGCTTTCAGACAGTTTTTTTTTCTCCTTTTACCCTCCTCCTCTCTCTCTCTCTCTCATACACACGGACAACCGACCTATCCCGGGCATCAATAGCACCCCCCACTTCACCCACCATTTCACCATCAGCAACATGTGGAGCTGTCGCTACGCAACCGCGTTTGATGTGACAAGTGGCGGCATTGGTTGAATGGGGCTTAGAAGCAGCGAGGCCTTCATACGGGTCGGACACACAGCTCTCGGAGAGGCACACTCTCTCTTTCCCCTCCCTTTTCTCGTCCTTCCCATTTATTCTCACTCATTTACCTTTGCGCTCCGGCACTACACGCATGCTACTCTTTCCCTACGTTTGGGTCTCTGAAACGTTCACCACGAGGTGTTTCGTATAAGTTCTTTGACTTGGACTTTGAGGAGGCTTGTAAAGCTGAGTTTGAAGACGGTGCTGTTCGCGATCCGGTGGTGCATGTGTGTGTGTGGTGTAAAGAGGTGTTCGGTCTGTGGAGCGCAGGATGAGTGCGGGTGAGTTCTATTTCATCTACTGATGCTGCTGCAGGCCTTTATGATGGAGTTAAATGCTGAGATGAATACTTGAGTATTTTGGTGTTTGTCTGATAGCTATGTTTGACTCTATGATATGTTTTCTGTCTAAATAATAACAAATTTAAAATAAATTATCATACTTGGTATGACTTTTTGTGATAATTAGACTGTCGATATACTGGTGCTATTTATTGTGTGCCCTGATTTGTCAAATTTTATGTAATTAACATTTCTAAAAGTAATTTGTAAACTCTTTTTTTAACAACATATTTTTCTTCTTCACCTGTGGATGTGATTATGGAAAGATTGACGTTTCAGGTTGTTATATAGGTACAGTTATTAATAATAATGTCTTTTTCCTCTTTTGAAACAAAAATATACACTCTTTGAGTTATCATAACAAATAAAATAAATTATGCTGTATTTTAAGCGTTCTGTATATTATATATTATCTACAGTAAATATAAGTAAACTAAATGTCCCATAACCGTTCAAACTTTTACTATCACAAATAATTACTATACAACAATTCGATTTTCTTGACATCACCAAGCTAAGAACGTACTGCAGTTTTTCTTGAGGTTAAAATATAATTATAATAAATAATTTTTAATTGTTATCTAGTATATAAAAGCTTTCGTTACACTTTTTGATTGAAATAGTTATGCTTCAATAAATTTATAATTTCACTGCATCATTCGTCACCTCATACCATAATAAGGGGACTCAAATATAAGCTCAGAGGTAATAAAATAATATCTTTTAATAATCAAAAGAATCTCTTAAGATTAAAAATGACTAGAATTGTAAAAACCACATGCATTTGATCAAAGTTTATATATTTAAACAGTTAAAGTCAGAATTATTAGCCCCCCTTGGATTTTTTTTCTTTTTAAAATATTTCCCAAATGATGTTTAACAGAGCAAGGAAATTTTCACAGTATGTCTAATCATATTTTTTCTTCTGGAGAAAGTCTTATTTGTTTTATTTTGGCTAGAATAAAAGCAGTTTTATTTTTTTAAAACCATTTTAAGGTCAAAATTATTAGCCCCTTTAAGCTATATTGTTTTTCGATAGTCTACAGAACAAACCATCGTTATAAAAAAACTTGCTTAATTCCCCTATCCTGCCTAGTTAACTTAATTAACCTAGTTAAGCCTTTAAATGTCACTTTAAGCTGTATAGAAGTGTCTTAAAGAATATCTAGTCAAATATTATTCACTGTCATCATGGCAAAGATAAAAGAAATCAGTTATTATAAATGAGTTATTAAAACTATTATGATTAGAAATGTGTTAAACAAATCTTCTCTTCGCTAGACAGAAATTGTAGTTAAGCCTGTTTTTGAAGAATTGTGCGCGATCTTGCATAGTGATGTCAGGTGGACTGGTTGCTGTGGTAACAGGGCAGAGCAGACTGGATGAGTGAGATGATGTAATCTGTTTGTAGTCGTTGCAGGTGCTCATGAGTTCATACTATTTCTCTGGGTTTCATTAGTAATTAGAAAAAGGTCGTAAATAAGTTTTATTACAGACTGCTAAACCATCCACTCAGTGACATTATTTTAACTCTGACATAAATCTCATTTAATCCTCTAGTAGTGTTAGATAAACCATTTAAAAAAGATTTATGCTTAAAGACAAACAAATGGTTACATTACTCACTATTATAAATTTTATTTACAATATCACCTACACAAAAACATCTAGTGTGCATGCACACTCACTGAATGCTTCAAAAGAAATTCGTTATAAACTAGGAAATAATGAAAACGGCACACTTTCCACTGTGCAACATGATGGCAGAGAGACGATGGCGGTGATGAGAAATCTGACGAGTCATAGTCTGAACACTTCCATCAGATATCAGCAGAGTCCTGCTGAATTGTGAAATCAATTCACAGCGAGCGAATGGAGCAGAAGACGCATAATGGGACAGACAGACAGACTGATGAAATCTTAGATCACTGCGAGAGAAATGCTCTGTTTCTGACTCGGAGGACACATCTCGGGCCGTGCCTGAATCACCTATTGTGACGCGAGGTGATCTTTGCCCTCGAGATCTTCCAAAACAAACAAGCACACACACACATAAATACAGCCAGCGTGTGTGTTTGTGTGTGTGTGTGTATCTTCTTTTTCTGTGACTTGGGTCAAAGGGCACAGTGGGTGTCAGAGGGGTCATGGGGAACGGTGGAGGGGTCCTGGGACCCTGAATCCTATTTTGCCGCTTCTTGAGGAACAGATGTTTGAATTATGCTTTCTCGGCCAACAGCTTATTGTGATTCAAATGCACATTTTAGTCATACAGACAAGTCTGTACGTGCTGAACTGAGTGTGTTACGTAGGGATGAGCCATATGCTTTGCGATAAACTGGTAAGGCTCCTTTTGATTTATTCGATTAAATCATACAATCTGGAAGAGATTTGATCAGTCCGAGCAGTAAAAAAACGTACTACAGAAGCATGTGTGTGATACAGTTTTGACTGTGTATGAGCCAGTTTACAAACAAAGAGACTTACTGACAGATGTTTACTCAAAATTCACTATTTGAAATAACTAATTAGGTAACACTTTAGTTTAGGTCACAATTCACGGTATTAACAAACCATTAACTAACACTACTAGCTTAATAAATGACTAATTAGCTGTTTATTAATAGTTAATAAGGTGGAAGTTGTGTTTAGGTTTTAGGGATGAAGAATAAGATCATACTTTATAACTACTAATGAACGGGTAATATCTTAATAGTAGGCAGGTAATGAGCCTGTAGTTGATAGCATGAATTGTGACCTAAACTAAAGTGTTATTTTTCTGTAACCAGATGTGGTTTCATATTACAAAATAAGTATGAACTCAAACTATTTTATAGTATCCAGTGCTGCTATAAAGGCTATGCCGATTAGCACTGCATTATAAATATACTTTATTGTTATAAATATATTCAGGAATGCTTGAAGAACACAGATAGACCATTGAGTAGCTCAATCACACGTTTATATTTTTCATGTTTAATCAAAGGGTTAGTTCACCAAAAGTGAATATTTAGTTATTAATTGTGTGTCTTTCCCAACCTCTGAGACCTTCATTCATCTTTTGAACACAAATTAAGATATTTTAGTTCTCTCAGACTGACTCATTCAAAGTCTAGAAGAATAAAACATCGTCCAAACAAAGCGTATGCCTTCAGTTGTTCATTCGGAATATTACCAATGACAAGAATACTTTTGTGCTCACATAAAAAATCAAGGATTTTATTCAACAGTTTCTTCTCCTCAGTGTCAGTATAGGGCCCACTTTCATGAGAGCGATGTAAACATGTACTCTATACTAACACTAGGGAGTAAAAATTGTTGAATAAAGATGTTATTTTTGTTTTATGTGTGCACAAAAGTATTGTTGTAGCTTGCTAATATTCCAGTTGAACCACTGAACCACATGATCTGTTTTGAGGATGTTTTCTAGCACCTTTCAGGAATATTGCCTTCAATAGAGGATAAGGGAGCTCTCAAATTTCAGATTGAAAAATCCCAAATTTGTGCTCTGAAGATGAACAGAGGTCTCAGGGGTTTGGAATGACATGAAGGTGAGTCATTAATAACAGAATTAAAAATGTTTGTGTGAACTAGCCCTTCAAGGGTTTCTATCTCCTTTCTACTTTGCTAGATAGTTGGACGTCTTTACTTCTCTGATGCATATGTGGATTTTCTTTTTAGCACAAGTGCGTCCTCTAGCTTACAATTTGAATGAAACAGATATTAGATTACATATACTACTCTTATTTCTACATACTTTGATCTAAGTTTTTTCTCTCAGTGGACACATATGCATTATAATCATTGATATCATTATTGCAGTAAAAACGTCCATATTTCGCCCATCCCTTACGTCATCCTTACGTCAATATGACCTTATTCCTCCCGCATCGCCCTCTCTCAACTCTTCGGTCCCCCGTAAGCATGCTTTCTCTCCTTGCGATCAGTTGGCTTTTCTCTCGGCCTCCTCATTTTCTCTCAGACCTTGGGGGGCCTTTGTCCTCTTGTCCTAAACCAGCTCATTTTTCCTGCCTGCTCCTGCGCTCCATTCTAAAAGCCTGTCAGTCTTCCTTTCGGGGGCCTCTCTGGAGTAGCAGGTGAGGCGCCCCACACCCCTTATCTCCTCCCCCATTGTCCTGCGGTCCAGTCGCGCACCCTTGCTTCAACACCCCCTCCTTCAATCTCCTATCCAAAACATTCTTCCAGCTTTTCAGGAGGAAAAAGGCCGAGTTTGAGTGGGAACAAGGGGGACAGAATGGAAAACGTGTGAGGAACGGTGAAGGAGAGAGTGGGTGTGAGCAAAGGGGGAAAATGCTTGATGAATTTGGAGAAAGGAGAGAAAAGAAGGGAAAAGCGTCCTGACCTCTTTGTGGTCAGACTGAAGTGCTCTTTCACTCAGTGTTTCTCGTTCGTCAGCTCAGCTCTAACGGCTGCAGATCCCACTTTAGATGGTGGCCCAAAGTCTGTGAATAAAAGCTCAATGTGGGATGAAAATATATAGATATATATTTTTAAAAAACTGTGTGCGAAAAATTAGAGCCAGTGAAAAAATTAGGCTGTTAAAAGTGTGTTTTTTTTTCACATTAAGTGATGTACAATTTTTTTTTTGAAATTTCTGTGGAAAGCTATACATAAACATGTGAAAAGCTTTTGCGAGCATGAAACTGTCTACTAAAATCAAATAATAATGCTTTGATCAACTTCAACAGAGGCATGATATTTCAGTTTTTTACTTGTTTGGAATTATATTTATGTAGAATATTGCAAATATTAATAATATGAATGAGGATTATGTGAATGTTGGAAATATTATTCAATAAATATAGTTATTAATCACAATCAAGCAAATATTTGAATATTTTGAAGGGTCTTTTTTACTATATATTTAAGTAGTTTTTAAGTCTTTCAGGGGCTGTAAGCTATAAATGTAGATTTTAAAGGATTAAAAATATAAAATCTTATGAATTTAACTGTAGATACAATCAATATACTACATTAATACACAATATGAAATGGCAATAATACACTAAATTGAAAACAATATTTTATTCAGAGCTTAAAATGAACAACTAAATTAACTTGATATATATATATTTTTGTTCATAAACCCCTATAACTTTTAAGAATTATCTTCATGCAAAATATGAATGATGACTTGGCTGACATTTATATGAATTGCAGTTTTATGTGTATATTTAAATGTTATATTTAAGTGTAAGTCAGTATAAGTATTTATAAATGCTAGTATTAGTATATTTTGTATAGTTATTAACAACATAATTCAATTAATGCTTAAACTGATGCAGATTTGAAATGATTTCAACACTTTATTTATTTATTGATTGATTTATTTGATTTATTATTATTTAAAGCTTGAGTTTACTTTAAAACAGTAAAAATGGCCTTTTCGGTAAAAGTTTGGTCATGTATTACTCATGTTAATGTGTCATTTACAGTTGAAGTCATAACTATTAGCCCCCCCCCCCCTTTTGAATTGTTTTTCTTTTTTAAAAAATTCCCAAATGATGTTTAACAAAGCAAGGAAAATGTTCACAGTATGTCTGATAATATTTTTTTTCTTCGGGAGAAAGTCATATTTGTTTCATTTTGACTAGAATAAAAGCAGTTTTTAATTTTTTAAAAACCATTTTAAGGTCAAAATTATTAACCCCTTTAAGCTATATTTTATATATTAAGCTATATTAGTCTACAGATCAAACCATTATTATACAATAACTTGCCTAATTACCCTAATCTGCCTAGTTAACCTAATTAACCTAGTTAAGCATTTAAATGTCAATTTAAGCTGTATGGAAGTGTCTTGAAAAATATCTAGTCAAATATTATTTACTGTCATCATAACAAAGATAAGATAAATCAGTTATTAGAAATGAGTTATTAAAACTACTATGTTTACAAATGTGATGAAAAAAATCTTCTCTCCCTTAAACAGAAATTGGGGAAAAAATAAACAGGGGGCTAATAATTTAGGCAAGCTAATAATTCTGACTTCATCTGTATATTTGGTATTCATTTTAGTAACAGTTAGTTGTGTTATTTATATAGATTTAAATGTCTTTTGGTAAAATATTAGTTATTGTAATGCATTCGTTTTTAATTTTAATGATAGGTCCTCTGAAGTGCCTCGAATTTGCAGCGGTGTTTAAATGTGTGACGCAATTTCTGCAAAAACAAAATGAAAGGATGCAATAAATTGAGGACATCCTCCCTCCCAACTTTTTAGCTAGCAGTGTTTAGTTTATATCTCAGCTCTGCCACCTCCTCTCCATTGAGGAGTTCAGGTTAATGTTGTTTTTATTTGTTTTCTTTAAAATGCGAGTGTTTAGGCAAACCCTTAATAACATATAAATGCTTACATTGTATTTCTTGTTGAGGCCGGGACACTTATAGATAATAGAGAGATTTGATTATTTAAAATATCTGATGAGACACTGAAGTGAACTGAGATGTTATAAAAAATCTGCTGATTCATATCGGCAGAAGTAAGAAAATGCAAGTTTTTAACTTTTATATCTTCAAAAGGAAAATGTTGTCTTTGTTTTGGAGCTTATAGATAAACTTAACTTAAATTAACATACTGATACCATAAGCTTAATTATATAATATACATACACATATATACGTAACATATATATATATATATATATACATACAAAATAAATACTTAACACATGTATACATAACACATATATACATACACATACATTACATATATATATATATATATATATATATATATATATATATATATATATATATATATATATATATATATATATATATATATATATATATATATATATATATATATATATATATATATATATATATATAAAATTAACACATAAATGCATACATACACATATATACATACAAATATATAATTAACACATATTTACATACATACATATATATACATACATACACATATATACATTACACATACATAATTATCATTTGTAGTTTTTGCTTATTCAATATAATAAATAAACAGAGAGCATTTGATTGTTTAAAAGATCTGATGAAAAGCTGAAGTAATCAGATATTTAATAAAGAAAACCTGCTGATTCATATCTTATTTGGCATAAGTGAAAAAATAATAACTTTTGAGGTTTTAAATGCTTACATCTTCCAAAAATAAATTGTGTCTCTGTTTTGGAGCTCAAACGTAACCTTAACCTTACACTGATACTAACAATCAAAAACTTGAATTCTGATTTCAAGATTTCTTTACGTAAATCATATATATATATAATTATCTTGTATCATATATATCATTATCTTTGTAGTTGCATATGCAATATAGCAACCATAGTGAAAGAATAAAACCTCTAAATGTGATAACGTATTAAAGAGATGTTTCAGTCAGTGAGCATTATGCGCTAAGGTGCTCTCTCTATCTGACACCTCATATTATTTCCTGTAATAACGTTGGCGTATTGACAATGGCATATTGGCTCTGCTCTCTCTCATTTCCTCTGCTCGCCCTGATGCCTGTGGATTTCATTGAGCATTCTGGTGTTGCCATGACAGTGCCACGGCCTGTCCCCCCCACCGAGGTTCCCAGATGCCATGGCAACACCAGCGGGCAGGGGTTGGATGGAGATTCGTGGGCACATGACACCAACAATCTTTGCATCTCTTCATTTTATTTTCCTCTTATAAGTGGAGAGAGAATGAAAACATACTAGAAGGAGGGATAGAAACTGAAGGAGATGGAGTGATGGAGCTGGCATTGTGTGCATGAGGGGATTTCCTTAATTGTTTACCGGCTGCTAATTATTCAGCGGGGCGGGAGGGTCAGTGACTTCCTCTCATTATTTTGAGGGTGGCGCGTGGCTGTGCGTGTGCATCTGGGTTGCCAGGGCAATTAGTAGTCGATGATGACATGCGACTTGTTTACACAAACACGGAGAGAGACAAAAGAGGGGACGAGAGACGCTGTCCTGTGCCAGAGAGACCACACAAACACTGCTCCGTCGTGACATGCTCATTATTTCACATGCCACTGGTTGTGTAACGGCACACAAAAATGACACTTTCTCGGTTTTCAGTACGTTTTTAGCACGGGAAGGAAGAAGATTCTGCACTTTATAAAATTCTCGGAACAATTTGCAGGAGTAAAAATTCAAGTCAGTTTTTCCACACACAAACTTTTGCAGCTTGTTCAAACTACCTAAAAAATAAGAGATTTTTAAAATTTAAAAATTATTAAGTTTACTTAACTGATTTGTTTTGGGACAACATGAAGGAATTGTGTGGAACCCAGCATTTTTTACAGTGTAATCTTTTATAGAGTACGATTTAAGTTGTCAATATCTTGTCAAAAGTACTTTTTTATCCTAAAACTCCTAAATAAAAAAAGAACAAGGCAAGGAAAAAGCATAGAAAGGTTACAGGAAACAAGACTCAGCAACATGTGTGTGTGATTGTGTGTTTGAGAGATGAATAGTCTAGATAATCAGTTCATGATGAGTTACCAGCTGTGTGTGTGTGTGTGTGTGTGTGTGCGTGTGTGTGTGTGTGTGTGTGTGTGTGTGTGTGTGTGTGTGTGTGTGTGTGTTTGTGTGTGTGTAATCAGGAAGAGAACTGGAACTGGTGTGTGTGAGGTGCATGATGGGATTTGAAGCCCAGTGACAGAATTGTAGTTCTCCAGTGATATGCAACTGCTAGATCACTGGTGATTGACAGTGATATTGGCATATACATTAGTTTTATCTATGCATAATAAACAGATTTGATTTTTCGTAGGTGTTTCAGGCTGTGCTGACCATGTTAATACGCTGAACAAAAGGATTCATTGAATTTACAAATATATTTATGGTAAGTGGTTGCAAACAGTTTTTACAGACAATAGTTAACAAGTTAAATTGAATAATTTTCAACTTAATTAGTTTGTTTAAATTCAGCCTATATACATTGTTTGCAACCACTTACCTAAATAAAATTAGTGAATCCAATTAAATATTTTTTGTTTGCTTGCTGATTAATATTCACTTATTGTTACTAGGTTTATTTGCAGTGATTAGAAAACATTGAAATATTACAATATTCTGTAATATATATTACAAAATTCTAATGTTTAACTTTTTTTGCTCAGTTCATTTATTGAAGCAAATGTGTAAATATTTCAAATGTTTACTTAGGAAATTTGAGTTATCCTTGACATTTAATAATATACAAATACAAATTTAAAAATGATGACAGTAAATTTATTAGATTTTACAACACAAAGAAGTCTTTTTTGTGTAAACTGCAGGAGGACATTTAAATTAATAAAGTTGTATTAAAATAATATTAAAATAACATGCTTTTTTTATTTAACATTTGTTAAATATTGTTTAACAAATTGTGCCTGTGTTTTAAAATAAATTTAGTTTTACATTTTTTAAGGATTAAAAGCTTTATAGAGAGCTCTACTGCCGCTCATTAAATATTATCTCTATTAAAAATCCAAACTATTAGGTTCAATTGCTATTTATTTTTAAATTACTAATAAAAAAGCCTATATTTAATTAAAACAGCAAACTAGGTTTAACTGGTTTCAAGGTTTACCGTAGTTTTTGAAAAGTCAAGGTTTTTATGTATTGTAGAGAAATCAGTGGATTTGAAACTAATAAAGAAAGCAGACGTCATTGATTTATTTGAATTATACTGCCTGACATGTTTACTGGTCCAAAATATTATAAATGTTTCCTAAAATAAAGAAAAAAAGTTGTTTTTAGTGCAAACATGTAACCTGCACTCCCCTAGGGCTAATTATACAATTATTTTAATAATTATCGAATTGTTTTAATAATTAGACATTAGAATTGATATTATTGTGTTATATTAAGAATTAGATATTTTAATTACTACAATTGTTTTAATTTATTTCATTGTCAATCCCCCATACTTTTTTCAGATTTATTTTCAAGCAACGTGATATTAATTGATAGATAGCAGTACTATTAATTTTAAATGTAGTTTTGCATCCAGCATTGATATACATCAAGCATACATTTAATGTAGTCAAATGTAAAGGTTTAATTCACCCAAAAAATACAATTCGGTCATCATTTACTACACTTGTTCCAAGTCTGTTTGAGCTTCATTCTTCTGACCAATGCAAAACAGACTATTGTAAAAACGTACATTCTGTAAAGCACAATGTAGACAACCAAACCATTGTTGGTCATCATTGACTTCCATAGTATTTTTCCCTACACATGATCAATCAATATGTCTGATTGTGATTATTAAAGCAATCTTAAAGAGGCTAAAAATATATACACCACTAACAAGTTAGGTGACATCTAATAAAAAAGACTAAGTGCAAATATTTTGGGAATTGCTATTCACGTAATTGAAATTTTCCAGCAGAATAACACACTTCTTGTGATTATTTGAAAGGAGATGAGCTGTATAATGTTTAGTGAAGATTTATTTATGTAGCTGAAACAGCATGAACTAAACGATTAATCTAGAGATTATCAATTAATTATAATTAACATATATAAAACTAAAAGTTCCAAATGGGGACTGTATTTGATCAATATACATTTATACTGAACTCTAAGACCTGTATCGAAAACTGTCAGTATGAATATGTGTACTTTTACCTTGCCTTCAGTAGTGTCACATGCCGTTTTTATGCATGTTGTTTTTCACAGTCGCAGTCCTCTTTTCTTTGTGTCATCTGATATTGCATGTGTTTTTCTCTCTTTCTTCATAGAGGAGCGAGGGCCGTGGTTTGCCTCAGGCCACACGGATTGGCGAGGGCTCCCGGGGGGTCGTCTTGACAATGGTCGCCATGGCGTGTGTGGGCACGGTGTTGTTAGTTGCGCTGGCGGTTGCCTGTCTCCGTCATCATGCCCGTCAGCTGGCCTCTGGTAAACTGAGTCTAGGACCTGAAGCTGGAGCGGAGACCCACTTTGATTACCAGGTACACTGTAAAACACTTACACAAATAATGAAAGAGTTTGGTACAGAGAGTGTAAGCAGTACAGAATGAGAGGGCAGCAGGAATATTATAGTTAACAACACCTATGGTCATTCATTCATTCATTTTCTTTTTGGCTTAGTCCCTTTATCAATCCGGGGTCGCCACAGCGTAATGAACCGCCAACTTATCCAGCATGTTTTACATCTCTGGGAAACGTCCATACACTCACTCACACTCACACACTACGGACAATTTAGCCTTCCCAATTCACCTGTACCGCATGTCTTTGGACTGTGGGGGAAACCGGAGCACCCAGAGGGAAACCCACGCGAACACAGGGAGAACATGCAAATTCCTCACAGAAACGCCAACTGACCCAGCTGAGGCTCGAACCAGCGACCTTCTTGCTGTGAGGCGACAGCACTACCTACTTTAAAACAAAAATTTTGTTATTGCCAAAACATACGAGTTTAGCTACTTGTCAAGGAAATTTAAATTTTCATTTAGATTAACTTTAAATGAATTCAAACTAAATTAAAAAAATGTAGAGAGGCACCTTTAAACAAGAATAATAATGATAATAACGATAAAATAATGAATTTACTTCTCAAACGTTAATGTAGAAAATAAAAAATAAAAAAGCTAAAATTAGTACCAAAAAATTAATATAATTTAATAAAAAAACGTTTAAAAACTACAAAACGTTTCTCTATACTGAAATATTACAACACAGCAAGATCTCAGTGGAAGATCAATAAACAACTCCACAAACGGCAGCAGCAGCTTTACTTATTACTAATCTGTTTGACTTTATTTCTGTCAGATTCTGCAAAAGTCCATATGGTTATATTTTATATTTTATATATATTTACCTGATTAAGTTATTCACATTTTGAAAAATCAAATAGATGTCATCATTGTGGAGAACAGTGGTTGATCTACCTGGGCTCTATTTGATTTTTAATGTTAGTTTCTTTTCGTTTTCTATGGCAAGTAGAAGGAGAGCAAATAAGATCAGAGAAATTGAACATCTGAATCACTTCAGAGTCACACACATCAAGAATTTGCATATGAGTCTCAACAATGGTGAGATCAGATGTTTTGCTGCACTGCTTACTGGGAGCATCATACAAAACTCATCCTTGGCTGGATAGGATGCACTACAGCAAACAATTCTCATCAATGAGGTGCATACACTAATTCTTGATCTCTGTGTGTTTTGAGAGTTTCAGATATTCATTCGGTTTTATAAGTTGATAAAGGCGACGCGGTGGTGCAGTAGGTAGTGCTGTCGCAAGAAGGTCGCTGGTTCGAGCCTCGGCTGGGTCAGTTGGCATTTCTGTGTGGAGTTTGCATGTTCTCCCCGCGTTCGTGTGGGTTTCCTCCGGGTGCTCCGGTTTCCCCCACAAGTCCAAAGACATGCGGTACAGGTGAATTGGGTAAGCTAAAATTGACCGTAGTGTATGAGTGTATCCTAGTGATGGGTTGCAGCTGGAAGGACGTCTGCTGTGAAAAACATGTGCTGGATAAGTTGGCGGTTCATGCCACTGTGGCGACTCCAGATTAATAAAGGGACTAAGCTGAAAAAAGAATGAATGAATGAATGAAATTGATAAAAGTACCGTTTGAATCCCATTCTCTATAAACACAGCATTGCTTAGGATAAAACATCATTCAAACATACTAGATCAGAATTAATCTTACTAATTTGAGCAGTATCCAAATCACCAATGAATCAATTAACCTTCTCACATTTGCTCTATTTATGTAGTACTTATTATAACACATAATTTGGCAAGCAAAGAGAAACTGACATTAGACAAAAAAGAGCCCAAGAAAGCAACCACTGTTCTTTACAATGGCGACATCTTAAAACAAAGAAAAAAGTTTTAAAACTAAAATGAATTAATTCTTAATAATATCCCATTATGTACTTGCAGAAATAAGGTTAGTAATAAATTCAGCTGCCGTTTGTGGATTTGTTTTTCGATGTTTTGCTGAGATTTTGAGAGATTGAGTGTGTTTATTTTAGCTGATTTAATCTAAGGCTGTGACTGAAGTCAGTTGTAGTTTTTCTCTTTGGTGATTCTGCTTGTTACCGGCATGTGTTCATCATCAGTGCTAAATAATCACTTTACTAATCCCTTTATTATTTCAATAAATTTAACTCTGCTGCTGAGTAACTTTAAAGCTGCGGTCACACTGGACTTTTCTGCCCATACACTTCTATTCACATGCACGCGAATGCGTCAGACTGGAAATGCAAGGTCGTGCGGCGGAAATGCAAGGTCGCATTTCGCTGTGTTGCAAAGTTCAAGCTTTATGAACTCTGACCTGCGAAATCACATCACGTGATTGTGTAAGACCAATCGATGATCAAAACATGACAACTCTGGATAGAAATTTAAAATATGGACCAATCGCTCGCATTTTTTAATGTCCAATCATCTTGTTTAATCTCGCCCCTTTTCGCAGCTCCGTACTACAGAATTTCACACAAACAAACTCTAGTGTTTTACTCAGATTTTACTCATAACTCATTTCAATTTTACTTATAAATTTTACTTTGCTGTGTAGTAGGGTGACATTAAGATACTTATTTTATTGTCCTAAAAAGAAAAATGTTCGATAGCAAATTGTGTATAAAAAACTAAATCAAATACAGAGAGTCTCAAAAATCCTTTTGTAAGAGGAACTACTTTCTTTCTCCATTCATTCACATCTGCAGCTGACGTCAGAACGTCAGAAGCCGTTACTAATTCACCAACATCACTTAAGAGCTAATAATTGAATGATTCTCTAGCATAATGTCTAAAGTGATGACAAAACAGTTGATATTGCTGACATTTTAAGATTATAAACCTGAATGGCATGAAATGCCATCAGTCTACAGAGATTTCCCAGTATTTCTCTGTTGCAATCGGGTTTTCACAATAGTCAACCGTGAAAAAGACAGAGCAAAGCAAACACTACCAGTTTCTGTTATAAATACAGCACTACAAAATACAAAAGAGAGAGATCGACTTAGAATGTCACTTACCTGTTCTGTAATGATTTGTTCAGCTGTAGTTTGAAACTTATGCTGAAAAAATGCAGTTTTTTTCACTCCTAGGACCTATTATTTGGTGTCTGCCAACCGTCACTTTCTTTGGTCTGCTCAAAGAGGCTGATGGTGGCCGTTGCACTGAATCAGATGCTCTGAAATTATAAATATTTTAAAATAGGCACTATCCTTCTAAATAAACTGCACAATTGCAATCTAAACAAATACATTGTTGCCTCAAAAAGCCTCAAAAGTACATTATGTTGTCCAACAGCATTTGTCAAACTGTAGAGTGTCCTCTGCTTGTCGCTGTATGTGGGCGGAGTAATACACAAGAGTGAAGGATGACGATGCGATATAAGTGCTGCTATAAGAATATTGCACGGCTATCAGCCAATCAGATTTAAGAACCACACCGAATTGTTGTATAAATATATACATCTGATTTACATGAAATGTCCAACATCTTACTTCATATCAAAAATTAGATTTTCAGGACACTCAGGTGTAACTGTCATATAATCAGCACTGTCATTGTATTGAAATTCATCTGACATTGGGGCCTTGTGTATTAGTGATGTTGGTAATTATACAATGACAATGACAATTATTGATCTGAGGATGTAATTTGAGATATTAATGTTCTGTCAGTGGTCATGAGGTTTGTCTGTGTGTCTTTCAGGAACTGTGTCGCCAGCACATGGCAGCCAAGTCATCATTCACCCGTCCGGAGCCAGGTGGGCGACGGGGCACCGACACATCACGAGTCAGCAGTGTGTCGTCTCAGTTCAGCGATGGACCTCAGCACAGCCCCAGCTCTCACAGCAGCACCCCGTCCTGGAGCGAAGAGCCCGCGCAGTCCAACATGGACATCTCCACTGGACACATGATATTGGTACAACAAAACTCATTCACACTTCACTTGAACAGGAATTATATTATATTATATTATATTATATTATATTATATTATATTATATTATATTATATTATATTATATTATATTATATTATATTATATTATATTATATTATATTATATTATATTTTATTATATTATATTTTATCATATTATTATATTATATTATATTATATTTTATCATATTATTATATTATATCATATCATATCATATCATATCATATCATATCATATTATATTATATTATATTATTATATTATATTATATTATATTATATTATATTATATTTTATCATATTATTATATTATATTATATTATATTATATTATATTATATTATATTATATTATATTATATCATATTATTATATTATATTATATTATATTATATTATATTATATTATATCATATTATTATATTATATTATATTATATTATATTATATTATATTACATTATATTATATTATAATATATTATATTATTATATTATATTATATTATATTATATTATATTATATTATATTATATTATATTATATTATATTATATTTTATCATATTATTATATTATATTATATTATATTATATTTTATCATATTATTATATTATATATATATTATATATATATATTTTATTCATATTATTATATTATTATTATATTTTATCATATTATTATATATATTATATATTATATATTATATTATATTATATTATATTATTATATTATATATATTATATTATATTATATTATATTATATTATATTATATATTAATTATATTTTATCATATTATTATATTATATTATATTATATTTTATCATATTATTATATTATATTATATTATATTATATTATATTATATTATATTATATTTTATCATATTATTATATTATATTATATTATATTATATATATTATATTATATTATATTATATCTATTATATTATATTATATTATATTATTATATTATATTATATTATATTATATATATTATATTATATTATATTATTATATATATATTTATCATAATTTTATATTATATTATATTATATTATATTATATATTTTATCATATTATTATATTATATTTTATATTAATATTATATTATATTAATTACATTATATTATATTATCATATATTATATTTTAATCATTAATATTATATTATATTATATTATATTATATTATCATATATATTATATTATATTATATTATATTATATTTTATTATATTATATTATATTATATTATATTATATTATATTATATTATATTATATTATATTATATTATATTATATTATATTTTATCATATTATTATATTATATTATATTATATTATATTATATTATATTATATTATATTATATTTTATCATATTATTATATTATATTATATTATATTATATTTTATCATATTATTATATTATATTATATTATATTATATTATATTATATTATATTATATTTTATCATATTATTATATTATATTATATTATATTTTATCATATTATTATATTATATTATATTATATTATATTATATTATATTATATATTATATTATATTATATTATATTATATTATATTATATTATATTATATATTATATTATATTATATTATATTATATTATATTATATTATATTATATTATATTATATTATATTATATTATATTATATTATTCACACTTCATTTAGACAGGAATTTTAATGTTAGGTTGCAGTTCCTGTTTGCAAAAGTCAAGCAACACAAATGTGACATGGTTTTGTGTTTTAACCCTTTGAAATGTCACATCACTTAACATGTTGTAAATCCAGCATCTCTCCACTGCAGCAAACGCCATCGTGACAGCATCCATGGTATCATCGATCTAATAATATAATAGTTATTATAAATTGGTTAAATGATGAAATATGTTCTTACACATATATTCGACAAACTTCCAAAAAACTTTGCCGCCACAGAGATGCATTCTAAATAATCTTCACATTAAAAAACTCATGCAGGGGGGTCAGTGGAAGTATAAATGGAAATACTTTTAAAAACGTTTGCATAATTGAGTCACATCAGGTGGTTTTTCTGGCAAAAAAATATTTTACAAAACTACAATGATTTTTACTTTTTTTTTGCATGTCAGATCACATGTCGTAACGTGAAAAGTTCCACATGACCATTCTTTGTAGATGACGTGATATGTCACTGTAGAAATGGTTAACATTTACAAAGATTGGTTAAAATAATAGATAATTCATCTGCTGTGAAACAAGAAAACCTATCTATATTTTTTGCCATCATTTTTTAAACTTTTTTTATCACCACAACGATATTTTTTTTGTTAACACTCTTTTCACAATATTTTATTCATGAACATAATAATGGAAAAGCCAATTGTCTTCTTTTAGTTACAGTACATTGTCAGCACTGAGGTGCTAAGTTGTGCGTTGAACTGTAATGTGTTTTTTTCATGCACAGTCATTTATTACTTACATAGAGGCTGTACATTTTCACAAATTCCCATGATCACTCTTTGTTGGTATTTATGATCTATTAATCGATTGTAATCAATTGTTAACCGGTCATAATGTAAGACGTGTTTAAAACAGATGCATGTTATAACCAGCATGCCAGGATGTACATATGTCAATCAAAACCCAAGATCCTTACCCTATAGAAATGTTTTTACTGTAAATAAAAGACTACTATGATTGTAAAAAAAAAAAAAAATATATATATATATATATATACTCTTCCATGATATTTGTTTTTTCCCACTCTGGAAGTCAACTAGTACAGCTTTATAAAAAAAAAAAAAAAACAGATTAAATAATTTAAAGGTTTGGAATCAGTGTGTATTTAAAAGATAAATAAATAGGGTTTATTGATTTAAAGAATTATTGACAAACAATCGATTCATCTTTGCCATTCTTACTGGCTTTTCATGATCTGTCAGTGTTATATTTATGTGCATCTGTGTTGTCCAGGCATACATGGAAGACCATTTGAAGAATAAGGACCGTCTCCAGAAGGAATGGGAGGCTCTGTGTTCGTATCAGGCTGAGCCCAGCTCCGTCTCTGTGGCTCAGTGTGAAAGCAACATGGAGAAGAACCGCTATCCTGACTTTGTTCCCTGTACGAGCAACACAACTCTGCTTTCTATTGTTTATGTCCCTGATCTCATCTAATTACAATTTCATTAAAAGTTTTTGCTATTATCGAGCACACATTAGATTAATCCAAAGTGAGAGTAAAGTCAAATTTATTCTCAAGACTAAAGAATGTTGTGCTTTTTGTAACTTTCTGTCAAACAAAGAATCCTGAAATCACATTTAGATTAAGCAGCACTACTCTTTTTAACATTGATAGTTGTAAATGTTTCGTAGGCAGCACATTTTCATTTTAGATTTATTTATAAAGGATTGTGTGATGCAGAAGACTAGTAATTATGCTCAAAATACAGTTTTGAGTCACTGGATTAAACTACATTTTTAAATGTATTCAAATAGACAATAGTTTGAATATTTTGTAAATGAAAAACAATTTCTTAAAGGAATACTTCCTCTATAAAAGTTAATATTTTTGTCATCATTTACTGACCCTTGACTCATTACAAAACAAGTTTGTTTGTTTGTTTTTTTTTGTTTTTTAAAGAATGTTGGAAATTTGTAACCACTGACCTCCATTGTATTTGTTTTTCTTATTTCTTTAAGAAAGTCAATGCTTACCAGTTTACAACACTCTTCAAAATATCTTATTTTGTGTTCAACAAAAGAAAGAAATATAAAGCTGTTTTTTAATCAGTCAAGGATAAGTAAATGACAGAATTTTCAGTGTAAACTATTCCTTTAAATATTTATTACTATTACTATTTATTTATTTCTATATTTATTTTATCACATTAAAATCTTAACAATTGCAAACATCTGAATCATAGTCTGTAAAGGTCTCAGTTGTACATGACAAATGATGTTACATCTAAATATATACAGTTGAAGACAGAATTATTAGCCCCCCTTTGAATTTATTATAATTTTTTTTATATTTCTGAAATGATGTTTAACAGAGCAAGGAAATTTTCACAGTATATCTGATAATATTTTTTCTTCAGGAGAAAGTCTTATTTGTTTTATTTTGGCTAGAATAAAAGCAGTTTTAATTTTTTAAGAACCATTTAAAGGTCATAAAGGTTATAAAGGTCATTTAAAGTAAAATATTATTTACTGTCATTATGACAAAGATAAAATAAATCAGTTATAAATAAATTGAGTTATTAAAACTATTATGTTTAGAAATGTGTTGAAAAAAATCTCTCCTTTAAACAGAATTTGGGGGAAAAAATAAACAGGGGGCTAATAATTTAGGTGGGTTAATAATTATGACTTCAACTGTATATGTATTTTGAAATATTCGGTATATTAAAAAAAACTTACTTTCTATAGATGACCATTCAAGGGTGAAACTGAAAGCAGAGGTGAACCCCTCCAAAGAGGACTACATAAACGCCAGCACCATAGTAAGACACCACAATCTTTATATCATCAAAATAAAAATATATAGCAATATAAGAATATGTAAGTAAAACAGTCAATCTGCTATCTTCAATCTGCTATCTTTACTAATAGATTGATCACGACCCACGTTTACCTGCTTATATTGCAACTCAAGGACCTTTACCACATACTGTCGCAGACTTCTGGCAGGTAAGATGTATATGTTGAAAATGATAGACTTTTAAGATTTAGACATGATATGACAATATTACACTAAATATTCTAAAAAAATGTGTGTAAAAATATATTTAACATTTAAATATATCAAAGTATACTTAAATGTGTTAAAATATTGGAGTTAAATTTGTAAATATTTTGACATTTAAATGGCTAAAACTGGCTGTATATTAAATAATATAATGATAGAACGACTGTTATTAATATGCATGTCATATATTTAAGCTCGTGTTGGTTTATGTGTTAGATGGTATGGGAGAATGGCTGTACTGTGATAGTGATGATGACCGCTTTAGTGGAGGATGGAGAAAAGCAATGTGAACGTTACTGGCCTGATGAAGGATCGTCATTATATAACATCTATGAGGTAAGAAGCATCAGTTTCACCTCATTTTCTGTCAGCTGTGGCTTTCAGTTTTTACATAATTTTTTCCCCTCTATGTCCCAGGTGAATCTTGTGTCTGAACACATCTGGTGTAAAGACTTCTTGGTTCGTAGTTTCTACCTGAAGAACGTGCAGACTCAGGAGACCCGCACTCTGACTCAGTTTCATCTGTTGAGCTGGCCTGCAAACGGCATACCATCGTCCACACGGCCCCTGCTGGACTTCCGCAGGTAATGAAAACCACATGCCAGCTCATGCCATGCTGATCAGATGAGCTCACACACATCTCACACACAGACTGCTGTAGGTCCTCACGAAATAGAGATCAGACCTGTGGCGAAAAATTCGAGAAATCATTTCGGCACCCGATTCTGAGATTTTCAAAATGCAGGTAGAGCTGCATTTTTCTTGAATAGCTGTGCTCTGCTTGCATCCAATTCCTTACAAGTACCTCTTGAACCTAAAACAATCAATAATAAACTTAGGAAATCTTTAAGCGAATTACAAGAGTGTTGATAGTGAGCTGTGCTATCATTAATCTCATGACATAAAAATTGTCTAAAGACTCAACTGAACGCACAAGCACTCTTCCACAGGAGCTTTTGAGTGTACTTTTAAAATGTTCTGCTAATAACTACCCTAGAGTGCCATCTGCTCTTAACAACTAGTCTAGAGCTCCATCTGCTGTTAAAAAACTAGCCTATAGCGCAATCTTCTGTTAAAAACTAGCCTAGAACGCCATGTGCTGTTCAAACTACCCTAGAGTGCCATCTGCTATTAAAAACTAGCCCAGAGCAACATCTACTGTTAAAACTAGCCTAGAAAACCATTTGCTATACAAAACCTAGCCTAGAGTGACATCTGTTGTTAAAACTAGCCTAGAGTGCCATCTGTTCTTAACACCTAGCCTAGAGCACCATCTGCTGGAAAAAAAAACTAGCCTAGAGCTCCATCTGCTGTTAAAAAACAAGCCTAAAGCACCATCTTCTGTTAAAAAATATCCTAGAGTGACATCTGCTGTTAAAACTAGCTTAGATTGCCATCCACTGTTAAAACTAGCCTAGAGTGCTATCTGCTATTAAAAACTAGCTTAGAGCTACAATTGCTGTTAAAAACTAGCCTAGAAAGACAACTGCTATTAAAAACTAGCCTAGAGCAACATCTGCTGTTAAAAAATTGCCTAGATTGCCATCCGCTGTTAAAACTAGCCTAGAGTGACATCTGCTATTAAAACTAGCCAAGAGCGCCATCTGCTGTTAAACCTAGCCCTGAGCGTTATCTGCTATTAAAACTGGCGTAGAGCACTACCTGCTATTAAAACTAGCCTAGAACAACATATGCTTTTAAAAAACTAGCCTAGAGTGCCATCCGCTTTTAAAACTAACCTTGAACGCCATCTGCTGTTAAAACTAGCCAAGATTGCCATTCGCTGTCAAAACTAGCCTAGAGCGCCATCTGCTGTTAAAACTAGCCTAGAACGCATCTGCTGTTAAATCTAGCCTAGCATGCCATCTGCTATTAAAAACTAGCCTAGAGCAACATCTACTTCTAAAAAATAGCCTAGAGCACCATCTGCTGTTAAAACTAGCCTAGAACGCATCTGCTGTTAAATCTAGCCTAGCATGCCATCTGCTATTAAAAACTAGCCTAGAGCAACATCTACTTCTGAAAAATAGCCTAGAGCACCATCTGCTGTTAAAACTAGCCTAGAGCGCCATCTGCTGTTAAAACTAGCCTAGAGCGACATCTGCTGTTAAAACTAGCCTAGAGCGACATCTGCTGTTAAAACTAGCCTAGAGTGCCATCCGCTATTAAACTACTAGCAGATGGCGCTTTAGGCTAGTTTTTTCAACAGCAGATGTTGCTCTAGGCTAGTTTTAATAGCAGATAGTGCTCTACGCCTGTTTTAATAGCAAATAGCGCTCTAGGCTAGTTTTAATTCACCGCTCAAGATTTTTTCCCCACAATATGGAGTTTTCTGCTTCTGACAACTTCAGAAATGTGAATCCAGAACCACAGTGTTACAACAAAACAAAAAGAACATTAGAATATAGTAATGATATCTAATAAATATGCAAGTGGATGAAGTTTCAGAGAAAGAAAGCATCATTTTTTTCTTTTCCTAGAATTTTACCTCACCTGATTATTTATGGATGTAAAACAATGTACTTTTTAAAATGACAAATTCAAGTTTAATCATTAATAAAGTAATAGTACATGGGTCAAAAGTGAGATGCCCCATGTATACCAAAATGATTATTTATACATAGAAATGTTAGTAAATTACAATGAAGGGTCTATTTAAATATTTTTAAATAATGTTTGTGAAGATTACAGATACATTTATGTAACACAAAACAAGACCTGTTTAATTAATTCTGAACTGTACTTATTAATTATAGAAAACAAGTTAGAATACTAAACTACACTATATATCCTATAATTTAACTGTATATATTTTTGTCATCTTTTTTTATATCTGTGACCATGGACCACAAAACTAGTCATAATGGTTTGTTATTTGAAAATATGAAATCTGTTTCCAAAATTCAAAATACTGAAAAAATTGCCTTTAAAGTTGTCCAAAAATTAAGTTTTGATATATTTTAAGTGGAAAATGTACAAAATATCTTGATCATCACTAAGTACTCGAATGATTTTGAGGATAAAGGAAAAATCAGTCATTTTTATTTTTATTTTTGTATAATTCCAAAAATATAAAACAATATATAATGTGCAACAGACTTTTTTTGGTCCAAGGTCTCATTTATAAATACATATTTACTTATATTTTATACATGTTCTGAAAACCATCTTTGATTCCAGAAAGCCCACTTTAAAGTCATTTATTAAATTAGTAAATTATTAGCCGCCCTGTGTGTTTTTTTTTTTTAAGTATTTCCTATATTTTTTTCTTTTGGAGAAAATCTTGTTTGTTTTATTTTGTCTAGAATAAAAGCAGTTTTAATTTTTTAAGCCATTTTAGGGTCAATATTATTAACAGTAATTGGGGAAAAAAATATAGAGGGGCTAATAATTCAGGAGGGCTAATAATTCTGACTTTAACTGTATAAATATATTATTCAATCAGTACAATCAAAATATTTCTTTCTGGCAGTGTAATGTAAAAGAGTTCCAAAAAAAAAAAGTGTTTCATCCACATCAATCTCACCTTCCCTCCCGTCTCCTCACCTTAATACAAGAATCTGCTTCACACTTTTCCACCACACTCAAGTTTTCCAGTGGATGTTTGTTTTCACTTTGAAGTCCAGTTTCCTTGAATGCACTTGCACCGTTTGTTGTCGAAATGCTGCCATGGGCCTTCTCTTTCCCTCCCCGTCTCTCTCTCTTTGTCTGTGTCTGATGGAGATCAGTAGGTCCCTGGACGTAGCACACCTCCCAGTGTCATTTTTGTGATTTGCAGCTAGTAGTCTGGGTCCAGTTGCATAGTCACAAAAATGATCATTGGTAGGTGTGAGTGCAGCAGGAGTGAGGCTTACCGGATCCTCCATCTCCTTCTCTCCTCCTTCCTTCCCTCCAGATCCTCTTGATATCCTCACAGAAGTTTGACTGATCCACAGGGATCTGCTTTATGTAGCTGTATTTGTATTGTATTGTAATTGTATTCCTCTTCTCTTCACCCTCCCTCTTCTGTCCTCCCTTTTTTGCTTTATGCTTTGTTTTTTACAGGAAAGTAAACAAGTGCTACAGAGGACGCTCATGCCCAATCATTGTGCACTGCAGGTGTGTGTTTCGAGCGTTGTTTTATTACCACTTTGACTTCAAACGAATGCCTTAAAATGCATTTTCCTGCTTTAAACAGTAATGGAACTGGTAGAACTGGCACCTACATTCTTATCGATATGGTACTGAACCGCATGGCTAAAGGTAAGTGAAATCGCTATTTTGTTTTATGTATTCACTGTTTTACTTTTGTTTTGTTGGGTTAGTGTCATCCAGTTTTTCTACAGCGTTTAGTTCATAACGTAACACTCTGAACTCATCTGAAGTTTTAATGTGTTAAAAAATAAAGACGAACTCACGCTATGTCATATTTACACACTGCGTCAAAACTTTTGCCTGTCATAAAACATTTTGCATCAGGTAAAAAATTTTTTCTTTTTCACATCTGTTGAAAGTCTTATGAGAAGATTTTTGATAATTCAGAGCAATGTTTTACAAACAAAATATGGAATACAGGCAACATAATGTTTAAGACGACAGAATGTGGTGTATGGTTGAGAACAAAAGCAGCACTTTTGAATTTTGTAGCAACTTTTTTTTCGCAAATGATTAATTAAGTCAAGGCTGACATTATTCATACCCCTGGAAAATTTTTACTTAAACCCAGCAGACACAGGATGTCAACATGACGTCAGATTGATGTTGTACTCCAACATCGTAGAGATGTTACAATTTGTTTGGCATTGAAAATCAGGTTGATGTCAAAATCCAACGTCAGGCTGATGTTAGTGTCCAACTTAAAATCAACCAAATATCAACATCTAATGATGTCACAACTTGACGTTGTGTAGACGTTACCCCTATGACGTCTATCAGACGTTGGATTTTGGTTAACTGACGAATAAATGTCAGTATTTGATGTAAATATGATGTTGATTTTAGATGTTGGCTAGATGTTGGATTTTGGTCACTTTCCAACACAACCTAAAATCAACATTATTTGACATCGTTGTTGGATGTCAAAATAACGCTGTCCTTAGACCCTAACTAGACATTGAATTTTGGTCACCTGACATCACAACCTAAATCTAACCTAATATTAATGTCTTATGACATTGTGTGCCTGCTGGGAAGTTACTTTCAGTCAACCAGTAAGGTTTTTTTTGACACCGGCTTCTCTCAAAAAAAGAATAAGATGATGTACAAAAGGCATCATTGTGGTCAGAATTTGCTAGGGGTATGAATAATTTTGTGCTTTACTGTATATCAGACAGACACATTTTTAGGGTATTAATACAAATAAATGCATAAAAATTTGTAACAATTTTTCGGAATTTTAAAAGGCAGCAGCTACAACATAATTGCACTATGTGCACTAAGCTGCGGTCACACTGGACTTTTCTCCCCATAGACTTCTATTCATATGCACGTGAATGCGTCAGACCGGAAACACAAGCTCATGTGACAAGTTTTGCAGTTCACTGTGTTGCAAAGTTCAAGCTTGGTGAACTCTGACCTTCGAAATCGCATCACTTGACTGTGTGAGACCAATTGAGGATCAAAACATGACCTCTCTGGACAGAAATTTTAAATATGGACCAATCGCTCGCTTTTTTAAATGTCAAATCATCTTGTTTAATCCTGCCCCTTTTCGCAGCTCCGTACTACAGAATTTCACACGCACAGACTCTAGTTTAAGCATTATGCGGCATTATTTAAAAGATGAGCTGTTATAATGCTAGCTGCTAGCCTCAACTAATGCATATATCATTGATTAACAACCTGGGAGATCACGGCATGTCAGTGTTTAAAGATTTATAAGTTTGTATTAAAAATACATTTCCTTGTGGAGAAAATTACTTTCTTTTTTCTTTCTTTTCACATACTAACATACTAACTAAGACCACAAACGATTGACAACACACGCATGAAAATTATCCCAACACATGCAAATGTAGAAACATGATCCAAGTTTAGACAACACATTCATATATAAAACACTAACAAATTGAGAAAACATTTTCATCAGTTTGACATCACGCATGCACAAATTCTCTCAACATATGCAAGTACAGAAACGCACTGGAAATAATTGTGCAAACCACAACAGAAATGTCAGGGGACCCCAAAAACTGACAAAGCCGGCTACGTTCTGTTTAGAGTGAGCAGTGTTGTTTGGAATATATACAAAAAAAAAAAAAAAACTCACCTCTCAGATTTTGGACAATGTATTTTTGTGTGTGATGTCAAATTGCTGAAACTGTTTTCTCAATGTGTTGGTATTTTTTTATATATGCATGTGTTTTCTAGTTGGGCTACTCAACTTTTATTTAGATTAATAATAATAATAATAATAATTATTATTATTATTATAATTCTTTAAATTTATAAAGCGCTTTTCTAGACACTCAAAGCGCTTTTACACATTGAGGGGAATCTCCTCATCCACCACCAGTGTGCAGCATCCACCTGGATGACACAACGGCAGCCATAATGCGCCAGACTGCACATCACACACCAGTTGATTGGTGGAGAGAAGACAGTGTGATAAAGCCAATTATAATATGGGGATGGTTAGGAGGCCATAATGGATCGAGGCCAGTGGGCAAATTTGGCCAGGATGCCGGGGTTAAACCGCTACTCTTTTTTTGATGGACATCCTGGGGTTTTATTCAACCACAGAAAGTCAGGGTTCTCTTTTCCAAAAGACAGCACTTACTGAGCAGTATAAACTATACACTATACTGGGGCGTTAGGACCCACACAGACCGGAGGTTGAGCGCCCTTTGCTGGTTTCACTTCAGCTTCAGTGGGCAACCATGTGAGAGTTACAGAGAGCCAGCTGCCGGTGATGATTAATTGCATGATTTTTTTGTGATTAATCATGGTTAATTGCATTCTTATATGCAAAATACATCAATTAATTCAATCATAGTGTACTGCGCACTTTCATTTGAAAAGTTCTTGTATAGGAAAACAGTGAAATAACACTTAATGCAACTGTGGTGTTCTTTATAGCAGTATTCCCTTATTAACGGTTAAAAATATTTTCTAAATCTTAACTTAAACATTAAATGTAATCAAATTAAATCTAAAACTAAAGCTATTTGCCACCATCATTTAATGATGATTAGGAGATTATTACATTAGTGGTTCTCAGTTCCTGTCCTTGCACCAAACTGTTCACACATAACCAGCTTGATGGATTTTACAGCATGGTCTTCTTTACTCCTGACTAATCTGAGCACAGGAAATCTTTACTTCACGTGTGCATGTGTGCAACGTCCCATCATTGCATGCAGCGGATGCATCATAATATTCTGGGTTCACCACAAAAGCAAAATTAAGTAGTCATGTGAGTAGATCACATACTATCAATGCAAACACACAAAAATTTAGCTAATTTCCACCGGGTGGCATTAATAACGTGGAATGTGTTCCGCATTTGCTACGTTCTCACGGAATTCACCCCACATCTTTCACACCAGTTCAACTCTTGCCTAAATTGAAAAACATTCTGCGAGTAAACTAGAGAGTGACGTGGTGGGCATTTAAGGACATTACAAATGTTCTCATTGGTTCAGAGACATGATGATGCCCAACCCAAGCCAGTGTTTACCCCACCCCTCCTGACACATTGTCTGTGTGTATTCTACCCCTTACCCCTACCCCTCGTTTTGTGCGTTCACGTGAAGGGGTAGAGGTGTCCTAATTCTCTTTAGTTTGAAGGTGTAGGGCTAAAGGAAATGGCTAGATACCACTTGAAACTGAATTTTTTTTCAATGCCACATCGAAACCTAGGGGTATGTCTAATGTGAAACATCGCGATGGACGATGGCATCGTCATAGTAAACAACGGTGAATTTAATTATTTATGATTTCATAACGAATTCATTATTTGTGGCCTACCGTTTCAACTGCCTGACCTGCATGGTCTTTGTTTTACCCATAACAAATCATAAATAAATAAAGTGAAATTAAACACAAATTACCACCTACAATTACTTTTTCCACCGGACTCTGGCATGAATAGGCAGAGTGATCTGTGCCGTTGTAATGGCGTCAACAATTTTGGTTGGTAAAAAAGGGGCACAACCAACAGCAACCAACCAAAAGTATCTGAGGTTTTCACAAAAATTACTAAGTACAAGCATGAAAGCGACAGACTGAAGCAGTGAACTGATGCAGTGACACGTTAACTGATAGATTCGTAGTTTGATAGAGACAAGATTAATTAAATATCATGTTTAACAACTTTATTGAGATGCAATCCAGCGGTACATCCTTGATAAACTGTCTGATGTGCACTGCCCTCTGTGGTTTTGTGCTCAAAGCACCCACTGACTGCCTGGACCTTAGACGTGCGCGTATGCTGCAGCGCATGCCTGTGTGTGTGGTCACATGATGTGCGTTTTCATCGGTATAGTGTGGACGGAGATTGTTTTAGAAATGCTAGGTGAAACGCTAGTGTGGACGTGGATCCTTTTTATTCTAAAATGCCATTTTAAACTAAGAAGTTTTAGTGTAAACAGGGCCTGAGTGTGTATTTTCCGAGAGCGGGCTGCTGCTGCGACGGGGGCGGGGCAGAGGATCGCGATGCCGGCTCAGTATCATGATGTCTATCTGCCATCGGCGATAGACGATGGCATCGTCTATCAACCCAACCCTACTACAACAGCAGTGTGGCTGCACACGGAAGTAAAGAGATCCACAAATTAGTATATATATATATTTAGTTTGTCATTATTACGAATTTTTACAACAAACAAGCATACGTTTCAGTACTTTTATAACCGCGCTCATGCTTTAAAAAAATTATCTAAAAAACTAAATTTGGCTATCTATAATAATAATAATAATAATAATAATAATAATAATAATAATAATAACTGTTGTTATAGTAGTCCCACAACATACTTTCACATCTGACACTCGATGACACTTGAATACCCTGTCAGAAAAGTCTAGTGGCTGGGAATGAGCTTTTTACATATGACATATGATGACAAGTGCAGGTGTTGTAGGGCTGTCCAATTTCTTAGGAGTAAACTTTGAAGCCCTTCCCCTTCACACTCTGTTTCAAGGGCCAACAGGAAGGGGAAGGGTACAAAAGTAGAATTGGGATTGGGCCTAACTAATTCATTACTGCCTAGTTTTCTTAACTTGCAGCACCTTTGAGCTCTCTCATCCACCATACTCCAAATCTCAACTGTTGCGTTCTTGTTTCTGTGCAGCATTTATGCTCTGTTTTGCTTGATTTGAATTGAGATTGATTTTGTCTGTTTTAGGAGTTAAAGAGATTGACATTGCTGCCACATTGGAGCACATTCGTGACCAGAGACCAAGTATGGTGCGCACTAAGGTACATTCTACATCCTTTTTTAGGTCATTTCAGAATACTATGTGCATATTTGTGAGTATTTAGGCACTAAATGAGTTGATGCTTTGTTCAGGACCAGTTTGAGTTCGCCCTGACCGCCGTGGCAGAAGAAGTGAATGCCATCCTGAAAGCCCTTCCTCAGTGAACCACATCCAAACTGTGTCCCTCAAACATCACCTCCCTCTTTCCGTGCACCTCATTCACTTTCAGAGGCCAGAAATGAATATTGTAATACTACGAAAGCTGTCTGTATGCTGGAAACACTTGACAGGGGCCAAATTCTTCAGTCCTATTTGAGTTTCAGGGAGAAACAGTAGTTTAAAGTGGCCTAATTTCTGAACACTGACAGTATAATGTTGTCTTTTTTATGAATATATATAAATATATACATGATGTTTGATGTTGAAAATGGAGAGTCTCTACATTCTGTTGTTCTTAATATGCTTTCTTTATGGCCAAAAATGCAATTTATGTATGAAATGTAGAAAAAGACCCACCATGCCTCATGCAGTCAAACATGAGAGCATTTATGCAGTCACATCTGAACCCAGGAGTGGTTTGTTTTGGTGGAATGTTCCTAAAAGGTATCTGTAATTCCTGTTAAATCTCTCACAAACATCCAGTGCTTTAACATCTTTACTGTCTAGTGCAGCCTTTATGTCCTGTGATCACTGTATATAATTCACAGAGAGTTCTGTTTGTCTATTCCTGTAACAGATATTTAGAAAATTATATAAAAAAAGGAGAGAGAAATATATGATTATAATTTTTAAATGGTTCTGAATTAAACGTGAATCTGTGTAGCAGCACTGCTTGATGTGTGTGGTGTTTCTCTTTCATTAGAACACTCATTTTAAGGCATATGATGGAGTATTAATAGAAATATTCATTATTTTTGGTAGCATTTGGAAATATTAGTCTTCACATTTGAAATACAATAAAATTAGCATCTTTGAATGTCATATCAAACCTACACTTGCATTTATATATTTTTGAGACATTCATAATGTTACAAAATATTTAAATTAATAAAAAAATGAAAGCTTTTAGGTTAAGAGTAACATTTATAACTTGGTAAAGTAGAAAGAAAGAAAAGAAAAATAATGATTGCTTTAACATACTTCTATCATGTTTTAACATGATTCAAGCATATTGCTTATATGGTTAGCATGCTGTAAGCATGAATTAGCATGTTGCTAAAATGTTTAATATGTGAGAATTAATTGCCATGCTACTACAGTTACATCATTTAAATGTTAACATGTTTAGAATCACTAGCATGTTGTTAGCACGTTTCTAGTATGTTTAAACTCGAGCTAGCATGCATTAACATGTTGCTAACCTGTCTATCATGTTGCTAGCATCATTTAACATAATGCTAGCATGTATCTAGTACCTAATATATTAATGTTTCTAACATGTCAGCATAAGTTGGTACTAACATGTTTTTAAATGTTAATATTTTAATATTCACATGCTGCTAGCACATTTCTAGTATGTCTATTACAATTAACTTGTAGTATATTGTTAGCATGTTACAAAATATATATAAAATATGCTAGCATGTTGTTAACACATCTAGCATGTTTGAGTTAATGTTTAATATGTACCTGTATAACATATATTTTCATTTTTAGATGATTTAACATCACTAGCATGTCTTTGGAACGTTTCTAGCATATTTAACGTATACTTGTTAGCATGTTGCTATTTTATAAACACTAGCTAGCATTAATTAACATGTCTAGTAGACATGTCTAGTAGTGTTTTAACATGATTAGCATGATTTAACACAATGCTAGCATGTTCCTAGCATCTAATATATTAATGTTTTCAACATGTTAGCAAAAGTTGGTTCTAACATGTTTTTAAATGCTAACATTTTCGCATGTTGCTAGCACATACAGTATAGTATGTCTAATACAATTAACTTGTAGTTTATTGTTAGCATGTTGCAAAAAATATAAAGAAAGTAAGCTAGCATGTTGTTAACACATCTAGCATGTTTATTGTGTTAATATGTTTCTAATTTGTTTAATATGTGAGAATGAATTGGCATGTTAGTAGTAACATATATTAACATTTTTACGTTTTGACATCATTAGCATGTTTTGGCACATTTTCTAGCATATTTAATATTTACAGTATTTGTTAGCATGTTGATATTTTTAACACTAGCTAGCATGCATTAACTTGCTAACATGTCTGACATGTTTAACATGCAGCTAGCATCTTTTACCACAATACTAGAATGTTTCTAGCATCTAACATGTTAATGTTTCTAACATGTTAGCATAAGTTGGTACAAACTTTTAAATGTTAACATTTTAATATTCACATGTTGCTAGCACATATAGTATGTCTAATACAAATAACTTGTAGTATACTGTTAGCATGTTGCAAAATATATAAAGAAAATACGCTAGCATGCTGTTAACGCGTCTAGGATGTTTATGGAGTTAATATGTTTGTAATATGTTTAATATGCGAGAATGAATTGACATGCTAGTACAGTAACATTTATACAGTAAACATTTTTACGTTTAAACATCACTAGCATGTTTTTGGCACGTTTCAAGCATATTTAATATATACTTGTTAGCATGTTTATATTTTAAAACACTAGCTAGCATGAATTAACTTGTTGCTAACATGTCTAGCATATTTTGACATGTTTAACATGCTGCTAGCATCTTTTAACAAAGCTAGCATGTTTCTACTGTAGCATCTAACATGTTCATGTTTCTAACATGTTACCCTAAGCTGATATGTTACTAACATATTTTAAAATGTTAACATGTAAATATTAACATGTTGCTAGCACATAGTTTGTCTAATACAATTAACTTGTATATTGTTAGCATGTTGCTAAATGTTTTTTTTATTATGCTAGCATGGTGTTAACCCATCTAACATGTTTATCATGTTAATGTTTCTAATATGTTAAATGAATGAATTGGCAAGTTAGTATATATAGATAACTTGTTAGCATGCTGATATTTTTAAACACTAGCTAGAATGAATTAACTCGTTGCCACCATGTCTAGCATGTTTTAAAATGTTTAGCATGCTGCTAGCATCTTTTAACACAATGTTAGCATGTTTCTAGCATCTAACGTATTAATGTTTCCAACATCTTAGCATAAGTTGCTATGTACAGTAACTAACATTTTGAAATGTTAACGTTTTAATTTTAACATGTTGCTAGCACATTTATAGTATGTCTACAATTTACTTGTAGTATATTGTTAGCATGTTGCATTATATTTTTTTAATTATGCTAGCTTCTAACATTTTTATCATGTTAATATGTTTCTAATATGTTTAATATGTAATAATGAATTGGCATATTGGTACAGTAACATTTTACACATGTTAACATCACTAGCATGTTTTGGCACATTTCTATTTAATATTGTTAGCATGTTGATTTTTTTAAAATCACTTACTAGCATGAATTAACTTGTTGCTAACATGCCTAGCATGTTTTAACATGTTGAAAATTCTGCTGGCATCTTTTAACACAGTGTTAGCATGTTTCTAGCATCTAATGTGTTAATGTTTCTAACATGTTAACATTTTAATATGAACACGTTGCTAGCACATAGTATGTCTAATACAATTAACGTATATTGTTAGCATGCTGCAAAATATTTTTTAAATGATGCTAGCATGTACTCAACTTGTTAGCATGTTGATATTTTTAAACACTAGCTAGCATGAATTAACATGTTTAGCAGTCTTCTAGCATCTTTTAACACAGTGTTAGCATGTTGATATGTTACTAGTTAAGGGTTAACAGGGTTACCATTATTAACATATGTTGCTTACACATTTCTAGTATGTCTAATACAATTGGCAAGTAGTATGTTTCTAACATTTACAAACAAATATGCTAGCATGTTAAAACATCCAACATGTTTATCATGCTGCTAGCATGTTTTTAACAATTTGGATGTTTTGGTTGGCACATTTGTAGCATGAATTAGCAAGTTAATATTTCTAATGCAGCACAATGTTAGCATGTTCTAGGCTAGTTGCTAGGCTTTGCTTGAACTTGATGGATGCAGGTTAATTAAATACACTGTAAGAGGTTTTGACACTCAATGAAAGGTTTTCACTCAATGAGGAGGTTTTATGAAAACTCCTAAGTTTGATAAAAATAACTTGACAGAAAATTCTGAAGGTGTAACCCTACGTGGTTACAGCTTGAGAGCTTTAGAGATGAGAAGAATTGCAGCAGATTAAAAGTGTGTTACCTTTATAAAGCCAATATAAGCGTTTCTTCAACAACAAATCAGTATATTAGAATAAATTATGAGACATCATGTGACACTGAAGACTGGAGTAATGGTCACAGGAATAATTGATTTTAAAATATAATAAAAATATATTAAATTCTAATACAACTCCTTTCAAAACAAAAACGTTTAATTAAAACACAAAAAACCTTCACAAATAAATAAGAAACCTTTATCACAACTTACTGAGGTCAATCAATTCTCAAATGCAGCATTTCAAGTGCAACTATACATTCATCACAGGCTTGAATCATTCATTATCAAAAATGGTGATGAAAAATCCAGTCCTTAAGACACTTGAATGTTTAAACACATCTGATCAGTGCAGGTCATAAATTAACGTCTATATAAAAAGTAATCCAGTGTTCCCCCCCACCAAGACTGACCACACATTCATACACAGACACACATACATAGCACATACATTATTGACCTTTATGTAGTGTTGCCTGGTTTTTTTGTTTCCAAATAAAACTTTGAAAAGGGTCTGAGCAGCGGGTGTGCCAGGCAGAAACACAGAGAGAGACAGAAAGACAGAGCTGAGCACCGGGAAACACGTCACCTGTTGAGGGTAAACGGATGAATCTAGGATTAGTGTTGCTTTACAATGGCCTGTGTTGTGTTCGCTTTATTAAAAGTACACAGATTGATGAACTGAGGACTGTTTGTTACTCGAGTCTACTAATAGTATTTTAACCACTTGATATTGACTATTTGTTCAAACTAATTATTTTAAATGAGTTAAAACAACTTAATTATTAATTCTTTGGGACAACCTAATTGTTTTATGTTTAATCCACTTAAATTTGTAAAAATGAAATGAAATTAATTGAATTAATTAATTAATTAATTTAATTAATTCATTTTTGTAGGGACAACATTGTGTGGAACCCAGCATTTTTTACAGTGTACAGTAGAAGCAGCAAAATCCAACAAACAAAGAATGCTTATTCATTGTAAATGGGGAGAAGAAGTAAACACTTTGGTTACATTCTAAAAAAGGGATTTTCATACTCATAGTTAACCCTGGGTCATTGTTCCAAAACTAAGTTTCTTTTATCTTCTTATCACAAAAGAAAAACGTGGAAAGCAGCAGCCATTGTCTACCATAGTGTTGTTTGTTCATTCTGTGAATGTCAATGTCAAGTTTAGATCTTTCTTTTTAACTCTTTATTTATTTTTTTTACACAATACCAGCATTTTGGATTCCTGAAAACAGACAGGTTTTGGAAATGATACAGTTGCCAACTCTGTATAAACTGTTAATATGTAGTTTTGTGTAAATTGTTATGTTATACATGTGATTTTTGTGTTCAGTCTGTGTTTAACAAAGTAACATCAACTACCGGCCTAAAAATTAAATTGATAAAAACAGACGAGTTCAGCAGAACAATATAAAATCGATCAACAACCTCTGAGCTCACAACAAGTATGTCATTAAACATTGCTTGTTGTTTCTATATCAACTTTCTTATATAGTGAAAAAATAACTGGAGTTAGTACCTCACTCTGGAACCAGAATGATGTGACCTGTTTACATCTAGCGGATCTAGTGTTACTCATCTTCTGTATTGCAGAATGCTACCAAATTCGCTTTCCTGAACGAATTAAATACTCGAGATTTTCCACAAAAACATGCCATGTGCACTATTTCAGCTACTGTACCAAGTGTGGAAATATGAGTCATGTGATTAGTTAAGAGTTGCTATTAAATTACAGTGCATCCAGAAAGTATTTACAGTGCATGACTTTTTCCCCATTTTTACCATCCCTATAGTAAAGCATGGTGATGCAGCATCATGTAGTGGGGATGTTTTTCAGTGACAGAAACTGGGAGGTCCAGATCACTCTGTGAAGATTAATGCAGCAATGTTCGGGCATCTGATTAATCCCAAACCTGCACCAGAGCACTCTGGACCTCAGACTGAGCTAATGTTAATCTTTCAAGAAGACAAATATTCTAAGCACATAGCAAAGCTAACAAAACATTGACTACAGGAAAACTTTATGAATGTCCCTGAGTGGCCCAGCCAGAGCCCAGACCTGAACCTGGTTAAACGTCTCTGAAGTGCTAAAGTGAAAAAAAAGCACAGACACTACTTAAAAAGTACTGCAAAAAAAAAAAAAAAATAGAATAAGGCTAGGTGTGCCAATCTAGAAGACTCGAGGCTGTAATTGGTAGCAAAAAGTTTCAACAAAGTATTGAACAAAAGCTGTGAACACTTATCTACATGTGATCATTTTGTTAATCCAATTTGAGATACGGCTGTAACATAACCAAATGTGGAAAATGTGAAGTACTGTGAATACTTTCCAAATGCACTGTACAAGTGTGAAACAATCCATTACTGGTTGTTAATACTTGTGGGTTTAGAATGACAATAATGACCTGGGGTTAAGTGCAGTAAGAAAAACCCTGAAGTCATGAACAGATCTGCAGAGAAATCTACACTACTTTTTTTTTTTTTTACCTCTGGGGGTAAGAGGAGTCACAGCCACAGATCAGCCTGTGGAGGCCTGGAAGTCAGACTCTGTAACGGCAGGGAGAATAAATCAGGTAAAAAAAGACAGGCTCAGGAAAAACAAAATAAGAAACATAATAAATGCACAGGAGGTTTACAAATGCAATGCAAAATGCAATGAGTGTATTTATGTGCCACAACTGACCAATTTTAATTTCCGTGCAAACTATGGACTCCACCCTCTTCCCACCCCTTTTTGTAAACTGTTAGCAAAGATGGTGCCTTCTGTTTTTTTCTGTGCTTGAACAATGAAGTGATCTTACACAGAAGTCTTACACAGAACCCCAGCTTCAGAAGAGGCAACAGCAACATAAAATGGTTTAATATATGAAGGGAATTTCCCAGGAGTGAGGAAAAACTATTTTCACTGGACTGCTTTACCTCAGGCAAACCAAAGCTGGACTCACATCAAAATTGCATTTGCATTTGGTAATTTGTTTATATTTCTTGTTTGTTTATAATAATGCTTGGTTAATAATAACAAATGCCAGTGAGGGACGAGCTGTGCACCAGCTCATTAGAATTTAAAGAGATATAAAGCGAAACAGCTTGCTGTGGAATGGGGTGCTTTTGACAGGGTAAAAAGGCTGTTTATTTGCACTATCATTAAGAAATTTAAACAAAGTAAGTTTTAAAGACCATAATCACACACACACACACACACACACACACACACACACACACACACACACACACACACACACACACACACACACACACACACACACACACACACACACACACACACACACACACACACACACACACACACACACACACACACATACTGTATATGCCCTCCATGTATTGAATCATATCATATATAATCATATCAATTTGTAAAATGGTCATCCAAAAATAATTAAAGGCATAAAGGTTTGTAAATGGCAGCTGTCAGTAATTAATAGACAAAATAACTGCAAAAAAAGTTAATTAATATAAAAATATGTAATATTGGCACAACAAAAATTCTCCTAAAATAAAGTAAAAATTAATAAATGAACTCTCTTGAAAGTGATTCATTTTTACATTTTATTGTTCCTCATGTTAGAAACAACATCATGTTAACAATGGTTGAAACAGCATTTATTAACAAGTCTGTCACTGAAATACCACTTTCTGAGCATTGAATTTGCCCTAGGATATTTCTGTTTTGAGCCAAGAATGTGCATTTTTGCAAGACACACAAAATAGCTTTAATTATTATTCACATGGAATCACATTCAAACTTCTTGTGCTTCATTTAGTGTTTTAAAGCATAACACTTATCGACATTCTGAGTGGTTATAGCCAAAGCCGACAGTTCTTACTTAACAAATGTGCTTCTTTGGCTAGCATGAGAAATTCAGCCTTGGCAACAATAACCATGCATTCATATCCTAAACAAAAAAGCACAAAAATGCTGAATAATTCTGACATATGATGCATATAAATCTAAAAATGAGAGTTTCTCTCAGTCAATTATTTGCCACATTCTCAAAAACTGAGATAATTGGATCTACATTTCCATACATGTCCTACTATCAGAGTCATCATTAGTCATTGTGATCCATCATAGGAGCGCTAATCACTAAACATTAGCTCTCAGAGACAGATTATCTTGAAGTCTTTGTGCATCTAAAAATAATTACCTTCACATTCAACAGATACCTCTGCGGAAATGAGCACAGTAAAAACAATCAAATGAGAACCAGAGAATCATCATCCTACAAACAACATCAAACCTACTGTATGGGAACACTGATAAATGGTGCATTGCTGGATAAATGAATGCAGAGTTCATTGGGAATAGAATTATGGTATTATTACATATACAGGCATGAGAAGAATATTTTTTGAAAATTATTTCTCCTTTAGTGGTCCAAAAAAAGGGCATACAGAATTAAAACAAGGATGAGTAAATAATGATTAATTTTTTTTTATTCTGTCATTTGCTCAGCCACGACAGAGAACATTTTTGAAGAATACTGGAAACCTGTAACCATTGATTTCCATAGTATTAATTTTTTTCATACTGGGATGTCAATGGTTACCAGTTTACAATAATCTACAAAATAGAGAGAGAGAGAGAGAGAGAGAGGGAGGGAGAGAGAGAGAGAGAGAGAGAGAGAGAGAGAGAGAGAGAGAGAGAGAGAGAGAGAGAGAGAGAGAGAGAGAGAGAGAGAGAGAGAGAGAGAGAGAGAGAGAGAGAGAGAGAATACAAGGTTTGGATCCACTTGAAAATTTGTTTATATTTAGATGTATTTATTTATTTTTGGTGAACCATTCCCTTAAATTTTTTTGGTTATCCTGACTGGGGTTGCTAAGGCCTCTGTTAAAAGGAAAATTCACCAAAAAATGAATATGAACTAACCATTTACCTACTCTCATGTGGTTTCAAACTTTAATGAGTTTCCTTTTTCCGTTGAACACAAAAGAAGATATTTTGAAGAAAGCTGAAAACCTGCAACCATTGACTTACATATTAGGAAAAACAAATACTATGGAAGTTGATGGTTACAGGTTTCTGACTTTCTTCAAAATATCTTCTTTTGTGTTCAACAGAAACTTTAGGTGAACGATTCATTTAATAGTTACTGGTTTAGGGCTCCTTCACACTAAATGAATTTTTCCTTATGAAAATTTTCTGAATTCCTCTGATTAGTCTAGGGCAAAGTCAGGGCTGAACACACCGGTTTTAACCAGGTGGAAGACAACATTTATCACATGTGCATTGTTCAAAGGCTGTTTAGAAGAAATCATCAACACAGGCATACATGCTTTTGCAGTAGGGGTAAAGTTTGTTAAGTATTTTTATTTAAGGTTGTAAAGTATTAATTATTAAAGTTACTTTTTTATAAGAGCTTATGCAAGTGATTTCAGCTCATCAACCATTTTGCAAACAAACATCAACATCTTGCCTTGCCTACTTTTCATAGCGATTGGTTGTCGCCCTGCATTTGCATAAATTAGAGAAATGCACAACATTTCTGATGCTCTCGGCTGCTTTCAACGCTTTCTTTGTGCTGCTTTTAATCCCATGATGCACTATATGAGCATTTACTCTAACCTTCCATATGAATGACTTGAAAATGCTTACAAAGTGCCAGTGGAAATGTGCGGTAATGGTCACACATAAAAAGAAAAACGCAATCTGTGTGAACAGGCCCTTAAACTGCAGCAACTTAGTAGCTATTTCTTTATATTAACCCTGGCTCATTCTGAAAATGTACCCCTATATACATTTCTGGAGAGCACCAAATATGTCCCAGGATGTACGTTTTTTTTGCAGTTTTTGTTTTCGCGAATCCACCAGAGGCCGCTGTGTATGCTTTTTCAAATCTCAAATTTCTCTCACGAGTGCCACTCACACCTGCTTTTCTCACGTAATGCACCAGATGCCACTGTTGACAGAATGAATGACTGACTGATTGACTGAACCACCCTATTCCTTCCCAGCCCACCCACGTCTCTAAACCCAACCGACAGTTTTAAAAAGCAATCCAGAAAAAGAAAAGCCCTCTCTTGATTTTTACCACATTTTCAGATTTTACCACATCCTCACACTGTTGTTTACTTGTTTATTTTACTTCGTGGCTTATGTTTTTGTTTTACCAGCTTTCTGAAACCGTTCTTCACCAGACTCCTCTCTGCATATCAAGTCTTCCGACATACAGGGTGAGCCACTGGACAAACTTGTAACAGCGGGAAAGCCGTCCATACGGAAGCGGTCAACTGGTAAGCGTGAAAAGGAATACCACCCCGTTAGCATTTGTTTTAAAGACAAAATGCAGCCATATGTACTTCTGGCCGCATAATTCACGATCTCCAGAAATGTATATAGGGCTACGTTGTCAGAATGAGCCTATGTTGCTTTATATTCATCAGAGAATTAATGCAAGTACACGATTTATTGCTTTGGGAGTAAAAAGTCATACTCATTGATGAATTTAAAAACTTAATAAATGATTTGAGACATTATGCTAACTTTCGCCATGTTGCTAACCGTATCCCTGCTTTCCAATATCCCAATATCGCCCCCTTCAAGAACATGTCAGACAGCCTGATGCCAGAAGATTCACAGGCCTCAACTGTTTCTGTGTGGCCTAAAAGAAACCTGACTGTTTTTAACTGTTTGCAGAGTCAAGGCCGGCAAATGACATCCCAAGACACCAATTTCAGTGACATCTGTCAGGTTGCAGGATATTTTATGCTTGCCTCTCTAAACTTTAGCATAAAGTACCTTAAAATGTCCTGTCTTTGTGGAAAATAAACACAATTTGGCACTTATTGCACATATCTCAAGGCAAAAAATATCTAAATTCAGCACAGTCCTCCTTGCGCAATGGCACAAGAGACTGAACTCAAAGCACAATCCAAAACCCCAATAATAATTTTGAAAAAGGGTGGAAACATAGAGTTAGCACTGCTACTTGCACACACAAATATGATTAATCTCCATATTTCTCCTAACAGACAACACACTGACACTTCCTCCGCTTTTTCACTACATTAGCCCCATTGGCTGCCATTTTATCATTCTCCCTGTCCTGCACAATAACACCTTCTGAACCTTTAGCCAGACCCTGTTCTGTTAGTCTGTCCTCAGGAGACGAAGGAGTGTTTTGATCTGAATCATCCGTTTCCTCTCTCATGAATTGGTTTATTTGAACGCCACCCGTCCCGTCACCTGATTTCCCCCCTCTCCCTCCCCCGGCACCTGAGATCATGTCCTCTGCCTGCTGCTGTGCCTCCATCTCCGACAAGCTGTAGGCCAGCGCCATCTGCAGGTCTTCATCTTCCTCATCTTCATTGGCATTGCGGGAGTGGTAGAACGGGGCGGCGCTGTAGGAGCGCAAGGCTGGGTTTGGAGAGCTGTGATTGGTGGGGCGGAGCAGTGGCTGATGGGACTGTCTGGGAGGCTCACTGGACTGTTCTCTGCGACTCAGTTCCAGAGCTAAAGCCATCTCGTCCTCCACACCTGGACACACAAATACAGCTGAACATCAGGTAATGTCTATCAGTCCTACACTGATAAAAATCATTCTGCTATGGAGTAAATACTACTTAAAGAAACTAAACGATTTCTACATTATATAATTTAGTTCCGACAGGAACAAAACAGTAACAATTTTATATTCATAGTCAATGCAAGTTTGTATAAATTAAAAAAAGTTTAAAATCAGTACTTTATCATAAACTGGCAGCAGAAAATGGCATATTTTTGTGTTAGGAAAGGCCACTGTTGGCCTTTTATTCTTATATAATAAATTACTCGTGCCTCAGAAGATGAAGACGAAACATAATAAATGTGCAGTAGCTTTCAGTGGTGCTATGCTCTTTTGGAGCGCAGCAACTCAGGCCCCGTTTACACTAATACGTTTTAGTTTTAAAACAGCGTTTTAGAATGAAAACGATCCACGTCCACACTGGTGTTTCATCTAACGTTTCAGATCTTTGTCCACACTACACCGCTGAAAATGCACATCATGTGACCACACACACACCCTGGCATGCGCTGCACGTATGAGCACACCTCCCTGGGTGAGAGCAGTGCAGGTCGGACAGTTTATCAAGGAACTTTTGCTGAATTTCATCTCACTATTTTTGTTAAACATAATCTTAATTTCTTTTCTCTATCTAATGGTTATTTGAATCTATTAATTGTTCTCAGGTAACGTGTTTTGGCTGAGCGCAAAGATAAGTTAATATTTTAATTAATGAAACCACGAACACTGATTCTGCACATTTTACTGCTTGCCTTTATTTCCTATATTGTGTAAACTTATTGTATGTTATACTTCTTGTAATGGCCATTATTGATTATTAAAACTGATATTCAGCAAAAAAAAACTGAGTATCTTTTGAATTTTCGAAAAAAATGAAAGGAGGCAGTAATGTTATAGGCTCCATTTTGTTATAAATATGTAAACAGTGAAGATGACGGTCATATAAATATGTAGTAACATGATGCCCCAACATTTTTAGTGTCTGTTAAGTTGTTAATATCTAAATGTAAATAGGCAGTTCCTTATATCATGTTTTCATTTTATTGCTAAGATAGTGAAACAGTGTAGCCAGTGTGATGTGAATGAGGTTATAAAGTATATTGCGTTTACCCAACGTATCCTCGGGAGTTTGTTTTCCATATCAAACTTCCGAAGTTTGAACTTATAAGGAAAGGGTGCAAGACTGAACTTTGTGCACTTAATATTGATGAAAAAGCCCCAATCAGATGTTTTCAGATTTCTCCATTTTCCCCCATCCACACTAACATGGAGCAGCAGTGTTTTAAAATGAGAACGGCCTCTTCAGCGTTTCCAAAATGCTCTGTTTTCAGGACTCGAAAACTCTGGTGTGGTGTGGACGGAAGGCATAACTGTAGCAAAACTTACAGTATGCATTTTAAAACTAAAACGTATTAGTGTAAACGGGGTCTCAATACAGTTCTAGAGGTAATAATGACAAACCACTCTGATGACTTTGACTTTGAAATGACCAAAACAACATTTCAGATATTGCACAATGAGGTCGGTAGGCTGGATTGTCCATTAATGTCATCTACTCACCCCCATTTTTTTTTCACATGATCTGTTAAAATAAACATGACTTTTTGGTGTACATTGTGGAGTTTGTTCAGTAAATGTGTTTCCATAATAGTTAATCTACATTTTTTCTTATTGGACAAAGTTTAATCCAAGTCGTATGTATTAAAAAAAACAACTGCACATCTTGGTGTTTCCATTAAGCATTTTTTTTAAATGCAATTCTCCAAAATGTGCATTAAAAAAGATGTAGATTGAGGTCTCTACATTCTGTTAGGTATACTATTATCTCATTTGTGTCAGTATGATATTATATTCCAAAAATATATCTGCTTAAACTTCAACAGATGTTTTGATCAAAACATTGAGCAAAAGTACATTGAATAAAATTTACAAAGAGAGTAAAATATACTTGAAGGTTGAAGAAAAAAGTAAATAATAAATTAAGAGTTTAGATGCAAAAACCTCTAAGTGCCATCTGAAATTTTGATCTAAAATTTGCATTTTTCTCAGGATGTGTGTTTAGTTTCAGTAATTTTACTCTTATGGCAAAGGATGGGTTATTTTCATTGACTTTAGAGATGAAATAACTGAATATAAACATAGGAGGCTGAGAAAAACGCACATTTTAAAGGAAAATTTCAGACAGCACTTAGAAGTTTTTGATTCTAAACTCTTCATTTATTATTTACTTTCTTTCAACCTTCAAGTACATTTTACTCTCCTTTTGTAAGTTATTCAATGTTCAATAGCACGTTTTTAAAGGTTTTTGCATCAGAACTCTTCAAATAATAATAAATAATTTTCAAATGACAAAACAAAAAATGACTCAACAGTGCTATTTTTCATAGGTAAGCAACTGTTTTTCTTTTTTCTCAGAATGACTTTATTAAATATTTTGGTCTCTTATTCTTACCAAGACTACATTTATTTGATTATAAATAGAGTAAAGTAGTAAGCATGATTTTTTGGTGAAATATTATTTTGTAATCTAAGAGTGGGCTGTGTATTAGAACTGCAAGCACATCGCCTTTTTTAGGTTTTAGTTATAAAGTTGGAGCTGATAAAATCTGTTTTTATTACCCACAGCAGCATGCACATTAAGTATAGAGATTGCCTTGGACTATATTATTAAATTATAGCCAAAAAATGAATTACCATTGATGAGGACACTTTTCAGAACCCCGTCCTCCTCAACCTCTGTTCTCTCCTGGCCATTTTCTCTGACCCTGAGGGAAGAAGTGCAGTGTTTATCAAATAATTGGAAATATATAAACAAACCTGAATTCCTCTGACCTTCTGTAAAAGTACTGACAAAGTATAATATATGGAAATGTATCAAGCATCTTTTATACTTTATATTTTATGTATTCTGCATTATTTGAGTTAACAGTTATCAGTTATTCAGTTTATTTATTTCAAGTAAATGATTTTAGTAAAAATGTCAAACTCTCATGATTTACTCATCCTCAGAAAACAAATTAAATTGTTTAATCAAATCTAAGAGGTTTCTGTCCATCCATTTAAAAATATTCACCCAAAACTCAAAATAAACAGTATAAACATGAAGAGATAAAAAAAAAAATCACTGAAGAGTCATATAGCTTTCTAAAACAAACATATTTAATTAATTAATTTATTTATTTATTTTTACATACGAATGCTAATCAGTGAACAATGTTTACAAAATATTTACTTGATAAACAAGAACCAACAAGATTCATTCTTGCATTGTTTTTGAATGAAAGTCAATGAGTAATGAAAGAATGAGTCAATGATCACAGATTTTTCCTATTGGGGTGAACTAAACTTTGAAATGATATTTACAAATATAAAATATTATCAAATCAGTAAAAACAAAACAAACATACTTTTTTGTAGTAAGACGTTTTCCATTAACAACACGAGTGGAAGTAGAAACGGACTTGAAGTTTGCCCCTCCCATGCTGCCCATCCCACCCAATGAAGACGAGAAGGAGGTGAAGTCAGCTGATGATTAAAACAAAAACAAATGCTGCTCTTCAGGAATTTAAAATACAATTGTCATCATTTATAGCTACACTCATACAGTATCAACAACATACCATGGTCAAAATCAATGTTAAAATTTATTCTGGAAGGAAATAAAGCATATGCTGTGTGTATAAACAAATAGAGCATGAAACCATTTTTTAAAAACCAACCATTTGCTGAGGGAAAGGAGAAGAAGCGATTAGGCCCAAGTCTGGAGGAGCTGTGAAAACCACTGTGCATTCCACCAAATGGGAAATCATCTAGAAGAAAAATATGTAGAGGGTTAAAGAGGGCATGGTAAGGGAGAATCATAAGCCTGTTTACAACAACTGGAAACTCTATAACAGAGAAAACACACTCAGTTAGAGAAGCAAGATTCAAGATCAGCATATCTACAGATCACTACTAGCTTGTAACAAACAACTGTGATGTTTTTGCTAAAAACTTCACAGGAAAGGCAGACTTTGCAATTCCATAATTTACTTTTTTAAGCCTAGTTCACACAACATGACTATAAACATTGGCAGATTGCTGTGCCCTTCAGATATTATGACTTGATTTTGTGTCTTTCCATGTGGTGTTCACACTATTTGACACTACGGAATTTGATCCACAAGAGGAGGGTCTCACACTACAAGATATGACAACAACTTTGTCACTGAACATCTCAGTCCAGCCCTCTAACCACAGCCAGTGAAATAAAATAAACATGAATTAAATTGAATTTAAATGTTAAGGGGCGAAGCCGTCAGAAAGAGTAGATCACTATTGGCTGCTGTGTGCTGATGACATCACTGACACACAGCGTTTGAAATCTCTCTGAAAGCGTTCAAGGGAGCATTTGAAAGCATAGTCAAACAGCTGATCTGTCAGCGGAACGATCGCTTATATATCTGCACTGTTCAGCTGATAAATGTAGGTTTCATATACTCTCGTTACTAGGGCTGTAACGATACGCGATTTGAAACCGAAATCACGACACTCAGATCCAAGATCCTGTGTCGCGGTGTGATAAGGGAGAATCGCGACACACCCCATGAGTACCTTTCCAATCACGTGACGCCTGCCTGCAAAAGTTGAGCTAGTTGAAGAAGAATGTGACGAAACATGGCAACCAACCCAGAGATTGCGGACCCTCCCTCCTCATTTAAGTCAGCAGTATGGCAACATTTCGCCAACCTGGTGGAGATAAAGGAAGGCAATCGGGTAGTCGACAAGACCCACACAATTTGCCGTAAGTGCTTTTATTAAGACGCAACACAACCAACATGCAGATGCATATCCTACGGCACCATCCAGAAATCAATTTATCTTCAGCACAGAAAACAACCCAGCAGCAGCCTACACTACCCAGTTTCTTTCAAGCAATATTTCCAGCTAATTCAGATCGAGCACAGAAAATTACAAATGAAATTGCAATTTTTATGGCACTAAATATGCAACCATTTTCGGTTGTTGATATCGAGGGGTTCAAGTATTTAGTGTGCTCGAGGCCCATTATGTATTACCAAGCCGGGCGCATTTCTCGCAAAATGTGCTACAAAAACTTGAAGAGAAAACGAAGGCTAAAGTGAAGGAAGGGATGAGTACTGCTGAATCCATTACAATCACCACAGATCAGCTATGTGACCATAACCGCACACAATATCACAGGCAATTGGCAAATAGATTAGATTAGATTGAACTTTATTGTCATTACACATGTACAAGAACAAGGCAACGAAATGCAAGAAAATAGCAAAAATAGCAAATCACGTTCTCCAAAAATGCCCGGTGTTTGAGAGCCATACAAGCAATCATTTATCGGGAATACTTAAAGAGGCTGTGAGAGATTGGAAGATCAGCAGATCAAACGTCCCCGTTCCCGCGACAACAGACAACGCCAGAAACATTGCCAATTCTGTCGAAGCGGCCAGATTTTCACCGCATATACGATGCTTTGCTCACACTGTTAATCTTGCTGCGCAGAGAGGGATGGGCGTTCACCAGATGTCCCGACTCCACGGCAGAGTGAGGAAAGTTGTCACGTTTTTTCACCGCAGCACAACAGCTGCAGCTGTGTTGAAGGAAAAACAGGTGATGCTACAGCTGCCCTTACACAAGCTGGTCCAGGATGTGGCCACTAGGTGGAACTCTAGCCACGACATGCTCGAGTGCTACCTTGAGCAGCAGGCTGCATTTTTCTCTGCATTAACAGACAAGAGTGTCAAGAAGAACATTAAATATATCGTTACTCTGTCTAATGATGATGTTAAACTCGCTGAGGACATGGTCCAGGTTCTTAAACTTTTGAAAACTGTGACAACCCTCATGAGCACTGAGCAGATTCCAACTATTTCAATGATCTTGCCATTGAAACACAGAATCCTGGCCTCCATGAAGCACAGTGGCTCTGACTCAACAGTAGTGAAAGACATCAAAGCTGCTATTGCACATGACTTCGAGGACAGATACGCTGATACGGATAGGGCACTAATTCAGTTTCTTTATATGCGCACTGCACTTGACCGCCATTTCAAATCCCTACCTTTTCTTGATGAGACCACCCATGACACAATCTTCAAGAGTCTGACTGAGAGAATTCTGAACGATTGTTCACAGACTGTTCAGGTATTTGATTGTTTTAATATTAACATAATTAAATAAATGTAATTTAAATATTAAATTATAAAATATAATAAAAAATATAAAAACTTGATTAAATAAAGGGCTGTGTATATCACCTATTTATTTAAAGTCAGTATTTAAATATAGTCAGATAATAATAATGCTTAACTTTATTAAATTAGCTTCATTCATCCTGGATTTCATATCCTTCATTGTATCTAACATTATGCTGCAACTATGTTATGGCTTTGGTCTTACAGGCCCAAACTCCCAGGGATGAGACAGAGAAGCAATCAGAGATAGCCTCCAGCAGCAGTGACTGTCCTCCTCCAGCCAAAAGAGCACCAATGGCGGAACTGTTTGGAGACATCTTTTCAATTGAACAGGCATCATCATCATCATCCAAGTCTTTGTCTAAAGTGGTGAATGAGGAGGTGCAGCATTACAGAGCAGTGCAGAGCCTCTCAGTGGACTCAAATTCACTTGTGTGGTGGGAAGACAACCAGAACCAGTTCCCCCATTTAGCCAAGTTGGCTAAAAGTTATCTTGGAATCCCAGCCACATCTGTCCCCAGTGAGAGAGTATTTTTTACTGCAGGTGACATTATGTTTCCACCCAAAAATGCGAATGAACTTTATGCGCAAAACTGGATTATCGCATTAAAGACGTGCGAATTAAGCAGCGTTTCCATCCAACGAGTCAAAGCGAACAAAATCGTCACTTCCTGATTATCTGGCACCAAATATCAACAGTAAAAACTGAATTTACTGCGGTAGGAGAAGCTGCATCAATCTTTTCTTCATCTAATAAATGACTTGCGCCTCAGAAGGCAATCCTGACACGCTGTGAACGCGCAGTGGCATTTGAAGGTGTCAGACGCGGAGCACAGACGCTCTTGATTCTGGAGGTCATTAATATAATAACACTATTACTTAAACGGTAACAACATTTCAGATGTTTTACAATGTGCTCAACCTGCTGGTTTGTCCATTTATGCACATTTTCATCATCACATGATCTCTTATAACAAAAGCACATGACCTTTTTTAATGTGCATACTGAAATTTGTGCGGTGAAAGTGTTTCCATCGTAGTTTATGCGCATCTTTTCTTATCTAATAAAAAGTTTATCCAACTCAGTTATGCGCATAAGTTTTTAATGCGCATTTTCAAAATTTTTGCGCATCATGGCATTTCCATCAACGATTTTTTATGTGCATATCCAAAATGCGCATAAAAATAGATGGATGGAAACATAGCTATTGTTACAGCACAGAGAGCAAGCCTCTCACCAGACAATGTTGACATGATGATGTTTCTGAAGAAGAATTTTTAACTCCCTTAAATCAAACGAGTTTGTTTTTTTTTAAGAGAAATAAGTTGTTTATTTGTTTAATGTTACTTGATTTGTGGTTTAAAGCACAGGCAGTAAGTCTCAGTTACCTTAGTGTGAAACAGTAGCCATTTAATTTACTTTGTAAATGTAAGAGAACTTAATGGAAAAAGAATTTTCAACATGCTCGAATCATCTCCACAATGGAGTTTAGTTCTGTTTGTTTTTGTTACAAAGAAAACAGAAGTGTTATAGCTTTGGCTATTTCTTTATTTTATATATGGCTATTTATATTGTTAATAATTTGCATAGTTAATCTTGTTCTTTGGTGTTCAGTTTATAAAGATTTTTCAAATGTTATTTAACAAAAAATATAATTTTAAAAATCTTATTTTTTTCTCCCACCCCCCATGAAAAAAAATCGTGATACGAACCGAATCATGGGTCAAAAATCATCATATGAACCAAATCGTGGGTTTGGTGTATCGTTACAGCCCTACTCGTTACCTTGCAAACCCAGGGTGAAGCGAGTGCATCGATGAGCATTCTGGCCAATCACAGACATTTCTGTTGAGGTCCTGAACACCAGAGCTGCATTCCAATCCAATTCCAATTTTTTTATGCCCTTCACTAGCTAACTTCCCTCCATTTCTCTCAAAATTAAGGGGTCAAGGGCATGTTCATGTAAGCTTCCCTCATTCACTTGATGAAGTAAAACACACTTTATAATGGTGGCGGGGATTCCCAGGAGGCTTTCTAAAAGTGGTGTGGAACACAGCCAATGTCCATTCAGCCCATGTCTCTCTCATTGGCTTATCACTACAACTGAAACTCACATGTGGTCAAATTGGCCGACTGTTATGGAATATTTAGCATGCTAGATATTTTCATCTGCAAAGGTGTCGGTGATGATTTAAAGAGCCTCTTTGATGCATTGTTCAGTAGTTCACATGTAAAGACTGCTGAGCGCCAACCTCCCACTGATTTTCCAATGATCACAGCCTGATCTGCTGGTGAAATTGTTAACCTGCGAATCATGCTTAAAATCCTGTAGCGTAAACTGTAGTAAAAACTAATTTTTGCATCCTAAAATGATTGATTCAATATGTTTTTCGTGAAAAATATTGCTAATATTTGTGAAATTCTTGCATTGTTTTACTGTGAAAATATACACAGTTGTAAAGAACCATTGGTTTCTGTAATCTACAGTATATAAAGGAAATACTAAGAAAAGCAATGAGAGAAACATAAGTGTTTTTCCCTTTGTTTACTACAAGGCCAACTATATTTTATGTGGTACTAGAAGACTCTAAATGATCCAAAATAAACAAAGCTTTGTTGAAAAATCTCCTCTACTTTAACAAAACCACTAGCATTTGAAAAATCACACTAAAATACATTTACTATTAGTATATGTGCAAAAGCATTCATTCACTGTGTCAAACAATTCCAACAACCTTATTCTAATTTCCACAGTTTTTGGTAGATTGTATCAAAGACCATAGAATACACAAGACATGTCACTCATGTAGTTTTCAAAGGTAAAGTGTGTAACGGTCATTGAGGCAAATGAAGCCCTGCCTACTAGTACAGAAGCCAATCATCGATCCCTAAAAACTGACGTTGCTCCCGGGGAAAAGCTCAGACAAGGCGTCTGCTATTACTACACTTTATGTGGTCACAAACACACTGGAATCTCAGCTAATACTTGCTTCACAGACATAAGAAATATAACCAAAAGCTGGAAATCTACACTTTTAAATGAACTAAGTGCACTTGACTTTTTTTTGTTTTGTAATCTGTATGAAATTAACACGAGTTGCAGTCTGTCCTGTCAAATCACATGACAGCAATTACTCAAACGCCCACAAACTTGTAAACAACTTTGACTTTGATTGTATTCATCATCTGAATCTGTGTTTACCTATGGATAATCCATAGACCTTTTCATTCCCATCATGATTTTTAAGGGATTACAGTCTCCACTTTTTTAGTATATACCTGTGTGTCCCAGCCTGAGAACCTACCGAAAAAGTCAGCGAATGGGTCCTGCCCTCCGAAGAACTCTCGAAACACCTCATCTGGACTGCGGAATGTGAAGGTGAATCCTGGGAAGTCATCAGGAAATGAACCTGAGCCTGTAAAACAAAATAAAAGTCCTCACGAATGACAGACCCACAAAGCAATTTTGCTTAGAAGATCGAAACATGTATGGTTTCGGGTTAAAACAAGGCAACATTTGCGTTGAGGGTGAAAATATAGTACACATTTAACAATAATCCAAAAATAGACTAGTCCTCAAATAGACAGATTAGACAGACTTCTCGCATGTTGTCATTCAGTCCTGTCAATTTGGTAACTATAGTCTACTTTTGGACACATACTGCCCAGTTAGCCTTGTTTTAGCCAAGAGGTCTATTAGACTTCTTTAAAACACACACAAAACATGTTTGTATTTGACAAATAAGACTGTGAAGTTCTTCTCACCAGAACTTGGCATGTCTGATCTACCATATCTGTTGTAAGCGTCTCGTTTGCTCTCTGGGAAAGAAAAAAACAAACCAAAAAAACAAGTGAAATTCAACACCCAAAGTAACCTAATTCCTTAGGCTACTTAGTTAATGAACTTGCTGTGGAGGTAAAAGTATCATCTTCTTACTGTCTGAAAGAACTTCGTAGGCCTCTGCTATCTCCTTGAATTTTTTCTCTGCCTCCTCCTTGTTGTCTGGATTTTTGTCGGGGTGCCACTGCAGAGCCAGTTTTCTGTACCTGTATACACACACATAAACAAACTGATAAGTAAACTTTGCCTGACTGGCATCTCAAGATTGTGATGAAGTGATGTTTAGGATCAGGGGCCATTAACACGCAATTCATTCTTGCATTCATCTATTCTGTTTGATTTTCTATACGAGTCAAAATATGGTTAATAGATTTCATAAAGCATCCTGTGTAAACTTAAACATTTTATATTTCCTGGTCACTTTGATCTGTGTAATTAAGTTAAAAAAATGAGAAGACAATTAACACTTTCAGGTCAAAATTATTGGAAAATTTAAGAAAACATTTAATAATTTGTGATCCATATTAGCAAGTAACACCCATAGTTAAGGTATAAACTCCTTAAAAACAATGTAACCTAATTTAGACTACCATTCAAAAGTTTTAGGGTTTGTAACTTGATAAATGTTTTAAAAACTACAAATTATCGAGTTTGTTGGCCCCAAATAATTCTTGGAAATTTATGTTTAGATTTATTTAGCTTCCTGTCCCCTGATGAGGGGCTTTGAGCTCTGATGTACCCCCTAGCAGCTTAATATAGGCTGATTACGAAGGGCAAAGTACCTGGAATGAAGGTGGCAACTTTGGAGTGGTGGAGGGATATTGGAACAGCTGAGAACGAGGTAAGCAGCTGCATAAATACTCTGGCTGTTGATTGAAATATTAGACGGGCTCACTCCTCCCTAACTTATGTTTAGGAACTTCATTTTAAGTAGCATATTAGAATGATGTCTGACAGACTTTTGCTGAAAACCCAGCTTAAAGCCTAAGTGAAATCAAAATTTACAACGTGTATTTTGCTAGCTCGCATTATTGTTCTTATGTGAACAATTAATCTGTGCAAGTTAGTCCACTTAAGAAAAAAAAAGTTTTGGTAATCTTCAACAGAAGGTTAAAGATGGTACTAAAGGGAGAATAATGAACCTGTTTGGAATAACTGGAAACTTTATTACAGATGCTATGTGGGAATGTGGGATTCTGTTTCAGTTGAAAGTACATCGACATACTAAAAATAAGTCTCAGCAACTTCTGCTTCACTCTAACTGTACATTTTTAAATATATTACAATTTAAATGTTTCTACATATTCAAGCAGAAAACATCAAAATAATAATAGTAATTCGACTTATTATAGTATTTTACTGTAGTTTTGATTAGGGAAAGACTTCTTTCTTGAAGTCAGCGTGAAATCAAAATGTATATTTAATCCGTGCATGTTAAACCACTGGGGAAAAAAAATATTATTTTGGTAATCTTCAATCAAATTCAGACCAATTTTTTTCTGTTTTGAAGTGGCGGTCCTTCTGTTGATGTCAGTTTGAGGATTACCATATCAATAGCAACTGCATATTAATATCCCTAACCATGCCCCTCTTACCATTAATTTGCACAGAGCCATAAGTATGATATTTATATATAGATATATATCTATAGCCTTGAGTTTGCTATAAGGGAGTGATTGGAAGCACATCAACATACTGAAACAAAAGTCTCAGCAATTCCCGATTCACACAATCTTTCAAGGTCCTATGACATTAAAATAAAGTTTGTAGGTGTTAGTATCAGTATTGTTAGTTTTTAGGATATCTATAAGCTAGTGCGCACCAAAACAGTGACAAAATTCACATTTAGGAGATATAAAATTGCTATAAACTTGTGGTTCATTACTTCCGCCTAAATGGATCAATGGTTTTATTCACGTCACCTCATGCTTCCAACCCAGGCTCATTCTGAAAACGTACCCCTATATACATTTCTGGAGAGTGCCAAATACATCCCAGGAGCTACGTTTTCTTGCAGCTTTTTGTTTTAAAAAATCCACCAGAGGCCGCTGTGTTTGCATTTTCAGATCTCAAATTTCTCTCGCGAGTGCTATTCACGCCTGCTGTTCACACATAAATTCCCCAGAGGCCGCTATATAGACTGACTATCAACTGACAAGGGTGCTTTCACACTAGCAGTTTTGGTCCGTACCAAGCGGCAACCTCCCGCTCTCTCTCGGGAAGCCAATACGGAAGTAACTAAAACTGCAATTCATCAAAATTCCGCTAGTCCTGACTCCATAATAGAGCAAATTGCAATTGAGCCCACTGTTAGAATGGCCAACTTTACAGCAGAAAAAAAGGTGTTTACAGCCTGGTACAAAGAACGATTTTGGTTCTTATAGCTATTATTACCCTCCATGACAACTGTGAGGGGGGTGAATTTTTTTATAACTCATCCATTTCCTTTATATTAGGTTATATTAAGTTTGCATAATTAAGGGCGTGGCCACTTGAGTGACAGCTAGGTCTCGCTGGTCGCCGTCACTTCACCTCAGCTGAATCCGGCAAATTAGCCACTGATCTCGGCATATTCATCGTATTTTTGTTCTGTTTTATGTGGCTTTACACAGTCAGCTGCCTTTTGGACTTATTTCTTACAATTATCAGATGATATGGGATGCTGTGTGCACTTAATTGTGCTCACAAACCATTCACGTGGCCTCGTTTCCCATGTGAGTAAAGTTATATACTTGTATACCATCTCCATAAATGTATTTGTTTTATTTAAGATCATTTATCATTAATATTTTTCTTTAGACCCGTAAAGCACTCCAGAATGTGACAGATTGGTTAGCTGTAGGCTCTAGAACAGTCATCTGAAGCGTTATCATGCAGAGTTATGCTGGAGTTCATCAATAGTCTTGCATTTACTAACACACACTATATTTGAAGTGTTTGGAAGTAATTCGCGTTTTCCTCCTGTAGAAAAACGTCATACGAACAATGCTTAGTGGCTAACTGTATTACTACAGTGTTTTTAAAAGTCTAAACACTTTATTGATATAGTATAAAGCCAAGCACATGTGGTCAGAACACAAACGAGTCGCAGGTAATAGAGTATTAAGTGTTTCTCCCAAAGTAAAGTCTGTCTGCCAGGTCTAAGCAAAGTGCCAGCAGGTGTCTGTAGCTCCGCTCACTCTCCGCCTCTTTGCCCTTGTTTGGTATCCTATCGTGGGTGCGATGACGCGCGAACAAAATGGCGACGGTTGGCCGTGCCTACTTGTAACTTCTTTTGCAGTGTTCAGAAACCTATGGGTGACGTCACAGATACTACATCCATATATTTTACAGTCTATGGTCCGCACCTGGGTTCGTTTGACGTCAGAGTTCGACATGTTTAGCTAGTGTTAACGTGTCTTCTGAACTTGGGTGCGCACCCATGAACTGTACCTGAGTCCACCTGAAAGAGGTGGTCTGGGGCATGGTTCATGCAAACTCTGGTCCATTTCACTTCTGGTATGAATGCAATCGTACCCAGTAATGGTAGTGAACCACCAACAGTACAACAAACTATCGTTTTAATAACGTTCATTCATGTGTATATGTGTGTCTGTGTATCACGTACTATACCTTGTTGACAAGCGGGACTGACCCAGGGCAATCACAGTGATAATGTCTACTTGTCTTCTCTAAAAACAGCTTCTGCAGACATTGCGTTATGTTCTGAACGTTTATAATACTTTTGCGAGTCGCTCTCTGTATGTCCAAAACCAAAAGATTCAGTAAAAGCAGAATGACAGCGATGTTCATACGTCTTTCCATTTGCTTTCGTGTCCATGACCTAGCAACAGCTGTACACACAACAGCAGCTCGATGACGCAAGTGTACCAGGGTTCAGAAGAAAAAAAGTGTGACAGTGTGAACACAAACCAACTGAGAAGGTGACAAGGGGGGACAATCGAACTTGGGTACAGTCCAGGCAATTGAACCAAGTGTGAAAGCACCCTGAATGACTGACTCACTGACCAATCAACTGAACCACCCACCTCCCTCTCTAAACTCAACCAATAGTGTTTTCAAAAGCACCGATTGACCTGCCCACCCACTTCTCTATACCCAACTGACTGTTTTCAAAAGCAATGCAGAAAAAGAAAAGCCCTCGCCTGATTTTACCACATTCTCACCCTGTTATTTACTTGTTTATTTCATTTTTTGGCTTCTGTTTTTGTCTTACTTGCTTTCTGGAACCATTCATCACAGGACTTGAACCCTGTCATAATGGTCAACTCCTCTCTGCGTCTCAAGTCCACTGATGTACATGGTGAGCTAACTGGACAAACTGGTAACAGCGGGAAAGCTGTCCATATGGAGGATTAGTGGTCAGCTGGTAAGTGTGAAAAGGAACGGCGTCATAGCACCCCGTAGCGTTCATTTTAAAAATGAAATGCAGCCATACTTACTTCCGGCTACATACATCTTCAGAAATGTATATAGGGCTACGTTTTCAGAATGAGCCTATGTTGCATGCTTCAGTTTCTCATCAAATTGTGACCAACCAAATGCATTTGATCCGTTGAGTCCAACCACTCTCACTGAAAGAGTGGTTAGAAAAAAACAAAAACAACATTGGCTGTTGTAAAAAAAAAAGGGGGGTGGGGGGGCTGTCCCACCCTCTCTCCAGGTTTGGGTTAAGATTTTGTCAAACATTGAATAAAAATTCACTTTTCAAAGCACTTTACGGTACCTTTAAAATTTAAACAGTAATGTCTTGGTAAAGTCTAGATGGGATTCGCGGCCGGCCTGAAGTGCAATGTCTGTATCAGTATATATACTGCATCAGTATAGCAGCATTTTTATGACACTGTATAACAATAATTCATATTTTTACAGTACTGTGACGATTGGGTTTAGGGTTGGGGTGAGGGCAGGCATTAAATATACTATTTAATGTGTAATTTAATAGATAGCATAAATAATACTTGGTACAACTACTGTTTTTACATTATTGTGATAGTTGGGTTTAGAGTTGGGGTGGGGGTAGACATTAATAAAATACAATAAATTGGAAATTTGATAAAGAATATAAATAATTCTCGTTAACTTCCGGCCTCAACCATATCCGATCTAACAAAAACCTAATGTCTTCCACTGTTGATGACATCTTTTTTTAAAAGTAAACAATAACAAATCTAGAAGACTTAATGACAAGTGTTCACTTGCATCTGTCTGAGACAAATATAGTAACATTCAGCAGAAACAATGCCAAAGGCCATCATCTCATACTGCAGGGCACTCATAAGAAAAAGGCAGTTTCGACTTACGCTTTCTTGATGTCATCTGGAGAAGCACTTCGTGACACTCCCAGAACATCATAATAATCCACCATTGCGCTCTTCAGCTTACTTCAGCACCTGTTACTCACATGTAGAAATAATAGAGTAATGACCTCATCCTTAAATCCTTAAAATGTGTCAAGAGGTGTTTCAGAAACCTTTTTGATTTTCAGACCTGTTGCTTTATGTCAGTTATAGTCACATTCTCACAATCAGGGATCTGTGTTCATTCAGAAATATCGCCATGGCAACATACAGTACATAAGGTTTTGCATATGGTTTGGTAAAACTACAATTGTTTACCCCAACTATGTTTTGACCTAGAAAAGAGATTAATTAGAAATTCAAAAATGATGTTTTTAGTAAGGGGAGTGCTTTAAGGCCTTAAAAATATATTATTGTATTCAATTATTACATTTTTAGCCAATTATTTTTCTAAGAATTATAAACACATTGGGCCCTGTCATACACCCTGCACAATAAGGCACAAGACGTGTTTCCACGACGTGTTGCTATTTTCAGATCAACGCAACCTTAATTTTCCTGTTTTCCGCCACGTTGTTTATATAGCAAATCCATTTGCGCCACTTTGTGGACTGATGGGTGTTCCAGGCTAGTAAAAAGATGTGTTAAGGCGCATTGTTGGTGCGTTGCTATTTTAAGGAACTAAAACAGACTGTTCAATAGACCAGCTGAAAGCAAGTCTAAAGTCCAGAGCAGAGCACATTAGTTGTGCGCCTCGCTTACACATTGCTTAAAACACACAGGATGTACAGCAATATACAAATATCTTTACAAATCTTTGCGCTTAACAAACTAAATTAATTATGTAGGCTAATGGATGTCTGTGCGTAACATGTTTACTTCAGGTTTCCTTACCCACGAAAAAGAGAAAGTGAAAGTTAAGGCCAATTGAAGGAGACTCATTCTTTATCCTCAGAACTGACTCTTGAAGGGATTGGGAGATGAGACTCTGATTGGTTTATTCTCAAACACACCCATAACTCATTAAGAAAATAAGCTCAATCCTGTTAGACCATGTGCTGCAGTGCAGAGAGTATTTTTCTGTCCTAAAAATAGCGAAAGTGGATTCGGACACGCCCTTAATGATTTTGCGCCCTGCGTTTTATACTTTGCGCCTAGATCATTAAAATAGAGCCTATTAAGTGTTTCCTTCAAAATATATTATCATATGTTTAATTAATAAATTTTTTGGTCAATTATTTTTCTAACAATTCTACACATTTTAAAGTCCCCCCACTGATTGTAATTTCGGTGACCGTCAGACCCCCCTCCACTGAGCGTCAGCAGTCCGTGTAGGGGGGCCCCCGTGCTACGCCACTGTCAAAGACCTACCCCTCACTAACAAAGGTCTAGAACTTGTCCTATTCATGAGCTCATTTGTCAACAGATTGCTATTTTTTTAATGTTATACGATGTAATAAATTTGTATTTTTAAAATAGGTTTTGTATATTTTTGTATATATTATTGTATTATTTTTTATTCTAAATCCTTAGGCAATGTTCTTGGTACATCAAAAAGTGTGGTTATGATGCGCATCCAGCAAGCTAATCCAGTAAAAAAGGGCTTAAAATGCAGTATTTAAACCTCATAAGTGAATAGAAAATTAGGCAAATAACTGCAAAAAGGTCCACTTTTTGAAAAAAAAAAAAAGAAAAAAGAACCACACCTTTCACCAGGCTGGCAACGGGCCTGAGCACAGATAATTTTTTGTGTGGTTAAAGTTTGTGTGTGGTTTACAAGTAGTTTTAAACTACAAAAAAAAAGATCATTAACTTTTACTTAACAAAAATGTTAAGTGTAGTAATAACGTGTACATTAAGCAATCTTCTAACAAATCCACTCAGTAATAAATTGACAATCAGATACATTAATGTTGTTTTAGTTCAAACATATTGAGTCAAGTTGAGTTTTTCTTTGTGTCCATACTAACTCAAAATGCCAAGATAGTATAAAGACTTTGTATGCATGATAATAGTGAAGTAAAGTGTGAATTAAATCTATTTAAAGCCATAACATTTAGTTTATTTCATGTTCTCCTATTCAGATCCCAATGCAGTGTTATGAATGAGAGCAACTCTATGAACTGTTGCTGATGATAACAGTTATTACAAGCTGTTGGACTTAGATAAATTGACTGAATATAGATTGGTATTCCCCTGGAGTGTGGCCTGGCCATGCCTGGAACTTTCTGGAAACCGGACACAATGTGCTGTTATTTCAAGGCAAGCCCAAAGTTGAAAAACGATTTAAGTGGGCCATATGGCCACTGACAGCTGCTGTTGCTGAAACGCGTGACCATCACAGACACACACACACAACTGCGTATAAATACAGAATTTTACAAATACAGCAGTCCTGAGGGCCGCCCCGTTATAATAACTTTTACCTTTTTTAGAAGTATATCCAGCCAGGAGGAGCTGAGCCTCTGTGGTATGAAGCCGGGGAGCGACAGTCCGTCCGACTCCCAAGACGCGGATCACAGGATTTGACGCTCTGGTAACGTGCGCGTAAAACGGCAACGGAATTCCGTCAGAATCACCCGTTTACCGACGGCACTGCGGGCTTCATTGCGTTGGCGTGTAACTGAACCTCAACTTCTATATGTGTATGTCCTTCGCTCTAGGCTGTGAATGCGGTGCGTCACGATCAGCTGAGCTGCAGTCAGTCTGAAAACAGAGGCAGTCTAGAACATGCCCGTGTTTGTGTACGTCACTCTCGAGCCACGCCCACTAATGCCAGACTGAGCTATCTTCAGAAGCGCAAGGAACTACTACTACAGTCAGTCTTTTGATAGCTATTTTTTTACAGTCTATGATTGATAGGTGTTGAGTTTTCCGTATTTTAGATGACACAGACCAGTAAATGATTATAGGCTACTCTTGTGGGGGACCTCCATGACGATGAAAATAATAAAAAGCATCTGTACGTACGTGGTTTCTTGTATACAGAAACAGAGGCCTACATAATTGTTACATAACTCAATAGTATGCCTACTGCTAACTTTACTCATTTATTTGACAATTTATATTATTCGTTTTATTTAAACGTTTATTTTTATTTAGTGTTTGTCTGGTTTTATTAATTTATTTAAAGCAAACTGGATTATTTTAATATTTAATCCTTTGATTTTTTTATTTTATTTTATAATTTAATTATCCGATTTCAGATTTTTTTAATGTGTTTATTTGTTGTTTATACCACTGTGTATTTACCTCAATAACCATCTTTTATTTATTAATTTCATTATTCATTATGATTTATTGTTAGTAGTAGCAGTAGTATTAATGTTGTTGTTGTTATTATTATTATTATTATTATTATTATTATTATTGTTGTTGTTGTTGTTGTTGTTGTTGTTGTTGTTGTTGTTGTTGTGTTTTTTCTAAAAACATGGAACCCCGTTTTTTTTTCAATAAACATGGGATCCTAGGCCCTTTTTTGAAACCCTTGGATTAAACAAGGGTATCGTGTCCTATTACACTTCAAATAACAAATGATAAATTTAAAAAAAGTCATAAAAGCAGGAACATCCCAAAAATGTTGAAAATTACTTAAAAAATGGACAATTAAACAATTAAATAAAACATTTAAATCACTCATTAATAAAGAAAAAAAGTCAGAGCATGGAAACTGAATTTAGAAATGTTTAATCCTCCGGTAGAGTCGTAGCATTTCAGATTCTCAGAATAAAAGAGTCAGTTTAAAGGGTAAACAGAAATTGTTTAATTTTTTTGTCCTGTTCCTGGAACCTTTCACAGCAAAGCAAAGGCAAATTTCCTCCAGCAGAGGGCGCTACAAGACACACTGGTTGGTTTCATCAGAGGAGGACAGTGAAGCTAACGTTATTTCTTTTACAATTACCAAACCTGTTTTAAATCAAATATGATGGAATATAGTTTGTAGATTGTTGGAAACCTGTAGCCATTGACATCCTTATTTTTTTAACTATGGATGTCAGCAGCTTATGGATTTCATTCATTTGTTAATTTTCCTTCGGCTTAGTCCCTTTTTTAATTAAGGGTCGCAACAGCGGAATGAACCGCCAACGTATCCAGCATATTTTTTTACACAGTGAATGCCCTTCCAGCTGCAACCCACTGGGAAACATCCAAACGTCTTCACACACTTACACTAGGGACAATTTAGCTTACCTTTTCTTGTGTTACCCTTATTCTTTTAAACATTACATTTTATGCTAACAACAACATGCATTGTTGTATTAGATTTTGAAAACGTATTTAAGAAAATTAAGAGCAAAACATAAGTAAATTCATACAAGTGAAAATAACTTAAGTTAAACAGCATAATTCCATTGGGTTGTTTCTTCATTACAGGGGTGTTCTCTAATGCAGATAGCTTCTATTGATCATCAAGGGTCTTCAAAGAAAAAGGCATTCAAGGTTTCCATGGAGTGGTCGACGCTTTTGGAATGTCACTCCAGCAGAGGGCGCTGTCGCCCTAGAACTGACGGACTCAAACCAGCGACCTTCTTGCTGTGAGTGCTACCACTGAACCATGTCGCCTATGAAATTAATTTTACAGCAATATTGTATGAAAATTTTTAATTCTATTAAATTGCCATACACTGATAACCATGCTAATGATGAAAAATTTATAAGTGTGCAAAGGAGTGAATATGTGACAAAAACTGTATGAATAAACACAAAATGTGTGTAAATGTGGGCTGACTGATATAAATATACAACATACATAATTATGTTACCATTTTAAGAATAATTTCATGTACACATGCTTGTTTTATATCTTTTATGTAACAGCAACAGTACATAAGCATGAGCCTAAATATGTTATATTTTACATTATGTTAAGTTTTTAAACAAAACACAAATAAAGACAAGATCACTGAAAGTGGAGACGAAGATATCTTTTTCATATACAACAATATATTGCATTATTCTGAATAATAACTCTCAAGACCCCCTGCTTTCACTCATTTTGAATAAGTTGCCAATTGGAGGCTCACTTTGAACGGATTGTTTAAATAAATGATTTTTTTAATTGGAGACTCACTTTGAATGTATCCTTTAAATCAGTATTTAACTGAAAACTCTGAACAGATTAATTGAAAGGGTGAGTCGTTAACTGGAGACTTATTTTGTATATACAAATATTGTCTGCATGTTTTTCCATTTTTCCATTGCTAGTAGGCCCACACGGAATCTGCGAGCGCAGAAATCCGCAGATTTTTAGCCCATCATTGAGTCTCTTTATTAACTTGTGTGAATGTGTGTACATTTACATTTATTCAGCTTTTAGATTAAATTCACTAATATTATTGTGATATAATAATAGTAATATTAAAATGTTCATGATTTATTTACAATAGTTTGTAAAGTCATATTTTTAGTCTGCCTTTTAGTAGATATATTATATGAGAGACTTGCTTTGTTTACCAAATAAGTGGATTTGCATTAAAAAAACATATAATTTTTTAATTTCATATATTACGTTTTTAGTCATAATACTCAATCTGCAAAAATCCGCAGATTTTTAACAAAGTTCTCAGAGGAAATAGCAAAAAATGTCCGCAGATTCTGTCTGGCCCTACTAATGAGAAACAGCTTATTGCAGTTATTACAGCAGATTCCCATCTACCACACTCAGGTTTTTGCAATCACATGATCGTGTTCTAAAAGAGGACTCAAGGTTTTTGAAACAAATACTGAGCGCATCAAAAAACTCCTCCACCTACACTTCCAGGTAAGGTTATGCAATACAGTCATGACTGTACTATACACAGTGTGTTTTGCATTAAACTACTCTACAAACCTGGAGTTCATTAGTACATACAGTAGATCTACAGTACAGTACTATAATCACTATAGTCTTCTATGTAAAGCTGCTTTGACACAATCTACATGGTAAAAGCGCTATATAAATAAAGATGAACAGTACAGCATTTACATACAATGTGTCTAATTACTTTCAGGGGGTCATGGAGTTGGAGGCCAGTCAAGTCGAACATGAAATTGTCTATGCTGAGGCTGGCTTCAACTGGCGAAAAGATGTCTCCGTGGGAGAAACATAATAGACCAAAGGGCCACAGTCACTGTGCCGGGTGATAGAAGATATCAGGTGTGATGTGGATGAGAACATGTGGCCAACTGCAGAAGATCGGGCAGAATAGAAGATTACTTTGTTTTATTTTTTATTATAATTGCGGTGCCTTTTCTGTTTGTATATCTTGCAGTAATGTCCTTTTGCAAATAAAGTCTGTACTGGAGCAATTCTGTGTTTTATTTTATTGTTTTACATAAACTGAACATTTTATAAAGCTCCTCTGAGATGGTCATTCATTTTTTGTTTGGAATTTCTGCCGCAAGAGAAACAAATGCATGCATTTACTAAACCCAACAAAACAAAAATGTAGAGAGGCTTCAAATAGGGCAGACCTGACACATAAAATAATGCAAATTCTGTCATTTCAGCTGATGATAGTGTTTTTATTGTCAATGTGTTATGATTGACTTAATGTTCCTGTTGGAAGAGAACATGTGTTAGTGTTTTGAAGAATTATTTGATTTTGAAACATGTTTGTAGTGTTTTGTTAGACAGTGTATTGTGTTAGTTTATTACTGTATTTTGAACATCAGTTTTGGGGTTTAGTTTACAATGTGTGATTTTAAGCATGGAATTAACAGTTTTGCCAATTGTGTGTCCTAAAGTGTGTTGGTGCATTAAGAGTTTAGGAAACTTGTTAATTGTATTGAAAAAAATGTCATAGCAATTGTAAAAAAACTGTAAACCTGAAAGTGTACCGTGTTTAAAGCTAAAACAAAAGAGAGAGAGAGAGAGAGAGAGAGAGAGAGAGAGAGAGAGAGATGACTCATTTGAATCATCATTTGTCATTTGAATGATTTGTGATTTATTCAAATTTTAAGCTGTTTCATCATGAGCGGTTCTGAGCTTGCGATCCCATGGCATCTGTTGTTGCCAGGCCACTATCAGATGTACTGGACGTGGAAATCACTGCTTTAACTTTTTTTTTTTTCAATAGTTTGAGCTAAATGCACCTTCAATGAGCTTGTGCTTGTGGCACAGCCAATGTTCGAATTAGATCAACTTTTGCCACTGTGTTGATTTAGACCAGATGTGCACAAACTCGGTCCTGGAGGGTTGGTGTCCTATAATCAAACACACCTTAGCTACCTAATCACCCCTGATTAAGAACATACATGTCAATCCTCCCGTTTTTCCCAGGATTCTGAAGTATTTTACAAATCTGTCCCGCTATCATCCCGTAAATGTATTTTCCCATATTTCTCCTATTTTTTCAGTCTTTCTATGAAGGGTGGCACTAAACATTAAAGAGCCGATCCTCCCTATACTTAACCAATACCGCCGAACCACCAGGGGAGGCCCCTTGCTCTAAATGGGAATCTGTTCTGTGCTTTCATTTTATTTAAGCATAAATCACTGAATTAAATATAAAAATGGCGGGATTCCCTTCTTTTCCATTAGAGGAGCTGTTGCCCCTCATATTGTTATACCCTTGCATCCTCATACAGTTCATGTAGAGATGCGCAACTGTCAGACGTGCTCCATATTGATAAATAGACACTGTTTCTCAAAAGGATTCTGTACACGTGATTTTATAGAGCGAAAGTGGACACTCTGTGTTTTGGGTGCGTTGGGGGGTCTTATCCCAAGATTGACCGGTATGGTTTACTGAATTTATGCAGTTGCTTTTACTTGGGGTTATGGTTAAGGATAGAGCAATATGCTGGACCTTAACTGCATTGTTTTAAAAAACACTGTCTTGATTTCCCAGGAATGGGTTGCCACAGGAAGGGCATCAGCTGCGTTAAAACATATGCTGGGTAAGTTGGCGGTTCATTCCGCTGTGGCGACCCCTGATTAATAAAGGAACTAAGCCGAAAAGAAAATGAATCAATTAATAAACACTGTCTTAATAAGCCATGATGGGTGCTTCCTTTCCATTTTGCATGCAGTCGACCAATCACAACAGACTGGGTTATCGAACCAATCACTGCAGATTATTCATTCTTTCATTTTCCTTCGGCTTAGTCCCTTTATTCATTAGGGGTTGCCACAGCAGAATGAACCGGCAACTTATCCAGCACATGTTTTACACAGTGGATGCTCTTCCAGCTGCAACCCAGTACTGGGAAACATCCAGACACTCTCATTCATACACATACACTACAGCCAATTTAGTTTATTCAATTCACCTATACTGCATGTCTTTGGACTGTGGGGGAAACCGGAGCACCCGGAAGAAACCATGCAAACATGCAAACTCCACATAGAAATGCAGACTGACCCAGCCAGGACTAGAACCATGAACCTTCTTACTGTGTGGCCTCACCACAGATTAGTATCAAAGAAAGCAGGGGTTTGGAAAATTAATCGCTGATCAAATCATAAGGCATATTATAAAACAATAGTCAGCTCAAACCAAACCCTGCTATGGCATCTCTGAGTGGATGATTTCTCCAGTTTAGTGTTGTGTAATATGACACAGTGACAATGAGGACTCAAAAACCTTAAATCCAGCATAGAGGGGTTCAGTGAACGTGGTGTTGAATGTGTGTAAGAGTGTGAGTGTGTGTATGTCAGAGACGCTGTAGAAGGACAGAATTCCGCCTGGCCAGTCCACAAAGACACCTATTCTATTAGATTGTAGTAGATGAGTTGGTATGTTTTTGCTTATGTTATTGTGCCATACAACAAAAACCTCACCAGTGCAAAACAGACACCACGATTTTTCACTGTTTCCAAAATTGCACATAGTCCCTTCTTTCCTGCTGATCCCCTTATAGGCCACTGCTATACGGGCCCAAATTTCCCATTCAACTTCCCAGTAACAGATTCCAGTCAGACTTTCTCTACACAGAACCTGCTCGTGTTTCTCAAATCTCTCTGGATGATTAGGATATGGCTGATGATCTTTCACATATGTGACCTTTCTGTTCCCCTTGGAGAGAATGAGTTGTGTGTGTGCCGTATTTGGATCCAGAGTGAGATCACAAGCATCTGAAAGTAAAAAGATAAGTAAAAAAATTTATTTATCTGATTTGTAAACATTTATGTACAGTACTCATGCATGATTGTGTCAGTAAGGACCCACATTTTCGTAGTCCTGGTTTGATTCTGAATGACTCTCCATGATCCAAACTAAAAATACAGAGAAAAATAATTGTAAGTAGTTAAAAATTTATGTATTTACATACATACTCACCCAGTCTTGTTTATTAACACATTTATAGCGTTCTGTGCTACTTATATATCGAATATATACACTCACTGGCCACTTTATTAGGTACACCTGTCCAACTGCTCGTTAACACAAATTTCTAATCAGCCATTCACATGGCAGCAACTCAATGCATTTAGACATGTAGACATGGTCAAGGTGATCTGCTGCAGTTCAAACCAAGCATCAGAATAGAGAATAAAAGTGATTTAAGTGACTTTTAACATAGCATGGTAGTTGGTGCCAGATGGGCTGGTCTGAGTATTTCAGAAACTGCTGATAGACTGGGATTTTAACGTACAACTACGGTTTACAGATAATGGTACAAAAAAGGGGAAATATCCAGTGAATGGCAGTTCTGTGGGCACAAATGCCTTGTTGATGCAAGAAGTCAAAGTAGAATGGCCAGACTGGTTACAGCTGATAGAAAGGCAACAGTAACTCAAATAACCACTTGCTACACCCGAGGTATGCAGAAGAACATCTCTGAACACACAACATGTCCAACCTTGAGGCCAGGTGCCACTCCTGTCAGCTAAGAACAGGAAACTCAAGCTACAATTCGCACAGGCTTACCAAAATTTGACAATAGAAGATTGGAAAAATTTTGCCTGGTCTGATGAGTCTCGATTTCTGCTGCCACATTCGGATGGTAGGGTAAGAATTTGGTGTCAACAACATGAAAGCATGGATCTATCCTGCCTTGTATTAACGATTCAGCCTGGTGGTGGTGGTGTAATGGTGTGGGGGATTTTTTCTTGCCACACTTTGGGCCCATTAGTACCAATTGAGCATTGTGTCAATGCCACAGCCTACTTGAGTATTGTTGCTGACCATGTTTATTCCCTTATGACCACAGTGTACCCATCTTCTACAGTAGGAATATGCTCCATGTCATAAAGCGCGATTCATCTCAGACTGGTTTCTTGAACATGACAATGAGTTGACTGTACTCAAATGGCCTCCACAGTCACCAGATCTCAATCCAATAGATCACGTTTGGAATGTGATGGAATGGGAGATTTGCATCATGGATGTGCAGCCGACAAATCTGCAGCAACTGTGTGATACTATCATGTCAATATGGAGCAAAATCTCTGAGGAATATTTCCAGTACCTTGTTGAATCTATGCCACGAAGGATTAAGGCAGTTCTGAAGGCAAAAGGGGGTCCGACCTGGTACTAGTAAGGTATACCCAATAAAGTACCCAGTGAGTGTATAGTAGGTTCCAATATGGATTTAAGAAGAAAATATAATTTTACTTTAGTTTGGGTTGTGGCTAATGCTGCAAAAGTCTGATTTATTGACTTGCACTCAGCTTACTTGAGTATCTGCAGCTTGTAGTTTGGATTGTTCAGTTTGTCACTGAGTAGCAGCACTCCGGACTGTCCTGGGTGATTGTAGCTTAGATCCAGCTCTCTGAGGTGTGATGGATTTAAATTGAGAGCTAAAGACATATAACTACAGCCATCCTCTGTTAACATGCACCCGGACAACCTACAGACACACACCAAGAGACAGATCATCTCCAGGCAAACATTAGCAACCAGACAACCTATTAACATACATAAACAGATAATTTACAGATACACATTAATGGCCTGTTTCCACTGAGTGGTACAGTACTGGTCGGTATGGGTCACCTTTATCAGGCTTGCATTTCCACCGCCTAAAGGGTACTAATGGTGTACGACAGAAAGTTTCAGTCAATGTCATTGTAGCTCAAGGAAATGTCAAAGTAAAGCTGTATGGGTCGTTTACATATCATAGAAGCACAAAACAGAGGCTTTATCATCTTTATACACATAAATACTTGTGTATAAATGTTCATTACTCATCTTCATGCAGATCAATGATTGTGCAAAATAGCCTACTGTAACGTCTGCGATTACATAAAATAAATGCCACATATATGAACAGCTCCTTACAGTCTCTGATATGTTACCAATTACAGAAAAACTACACACAGCAGACATTTTGGCCTTATTTGGTTTCAAAAACAACACGCAACACGCAGTGCAAACCTCTGTATCTTTAATCTTCACCAGCACATGTAACCTCTTGTTAGAAAGTAATTCTGCCATTCTGAGTTCATAACCAAAAGGTGATGATAATAGTTAAACATGACTGTTTGTTCATGTTTTAGGTTGCTGAAAGAATCAATTAATTGCTCCTTTGTTTTTCCGGCTTCTCCTTTGTTTTTTCATGCATCACTCTAGCGTTTGTGCATTTATTATAGGATCGTATGTCAGAAGCACTTCAATAATCACGCACACATTATTATCATCAGCTCAAGAAGTTTGTTATTTCAAATATAGATGCGCTGTGAGCTCTCTCCAGAAAGTGAAACCACTTGCGCTTTAGACGGCATTATGAACATCAACGGGCACAGGGTAGATTCTGCTCTTCATTTTGGCTTTGTGGCTGTTCATCATTGTTTAAGCTCTGGTCGACCATGGCTCTGTATATATGTATATATTATTACAGTGTAATGTCTCGTATTTAAAAATGGTGCTTCCTTTGTTTTCATTCTCCTGGCTTGTGTACGAGCTAATGACGTATCTCTGTAAATCAATAGTGTTCAGCTGCACATCTTGCTCCGCCTTTTGGTACCCTTTTGTTGTGCTGAGTACCACAAAAAGTGGTACGGTATGGTAAGGTTCACTTTTTGGTACCTTTTGACAGTGGAAACGGCCATAAAAGTGTACCGTACCATACTACTCAGTGGAAACGGGCCATAAGTGATCATCTATTTGCATGGGTCGGTTTTTGCATGGGTAGAATACTTTTTGTCACAGATGTTTCTGTCATCCAACACTGAAGATGAAGAAAAAACCTTTTTAACTATGGCAAAATTAGGAACTTGTTCACTCATAGCCATACCTCAGTATCTCTATTTTACAGTTTGGACTCTTCAGTCCATCAGAAAGAAGCTTGACTCCTGAATCCTGCAGGTCATTGTTACTCAGGTCCAGCTCTCTCAAGACACAGTTTGAGGACTTTAGAGCTGATGCCACAATTTCACAGGACTGATCAGAGAGACTACAGCCAGAGAGACTGAAAGAAAATAACAGGGCTTGAGAATTAAATAAATAAGATGATTGTATCTTAGTCTTTTACACAAACAATTACCCCTTTAGGTTTATTCATGACACAAAAACTGAAACTAATTCAGAAGAGACTGTATAAAAGCTGATTAAACACTCACATAGCTTTTGTGCAGTTGCTCACAGCTGGTAGTAGTCTTCTTCTCCCCTCAGCTGACGTGTTGTATCTCTTGAGGTCCAGCTCATCCAGCACCTCATCTGACATCTGAAGCATGTAGGCAACTGCTGAGCAGTGAGCAGGAGAGAGTTTCTTCTCTGAGTGTTTGTCTGATTTAACAAATTCTTGAATCTCTCTGGACAAAGTTTGGTCTTTCACTTCCAGTAGACAGAGGAACAGGTTGATGGATCTTTCAGTGGAAAGTTCAAGTCCATCTTTGAGCCTCTCTTTAATGTACTGTGTGGTCCTCCCGATGCTTTCTGCACTTTCCTCTCTGTGTGTCAGTAGATCCTGCAAGAGTTTCTGATTAGACTCCATTGAGATGCCCAGCAGGAAGCGCAGGAACAGATCCAGCTGTCCATTTACTCTCTCAAGGGCTTCATCAACTGCAACTTTAAGCAAACTTTGTATTGAAGCAAAATTTTTCAGCCCCGTCATAATTGTGTTCACATGAAAGTTAAATGCATGAAAAGCAGCAAGAAACTCCTGGACACTCAGATGAATGAAGCTGTACACTTTCTTCTCATAAATCACTGATTCCTCCTTAAAAATCTCAGTGCAAATCCCAGAATACACTGAGGCATCAGTGATATTTATGCTGCTCTCAATCAAGTCCTCCTCATAGAACATTATATTGCCCTTCAACAACTGTTTGAAAGCCACTTCAGCAAGTTTGACAATCACTTCTCTGTTAGACTGCAGGAGTTTCTCTGGATCCCTCCCCTCATACTTCTGGTTTTTGATATTGATCTGAATCAGCAGGAAGTGGATGTACATTTCAGTGAGAGTTTGAGGGATTTCTGTACTCAGATCATCTTTTAGGAGCTTCTGAAGCACAGTTGATGAGATCCAGCAGAATACAGGTATGTGGCACATGATATGGAGGCTTCTTGCTCTTCTGATGTGCGAGATGATTCTGTTGGCCTGTTGCTCATCGCTGATTCTCTTCCTGAAATATTCCTCCTTCTGAGGCTCATTGAATCCCTGAATTTCTGTCAGGCGGTTGATGTATATGGATGGGATCTGACTGGCTGCTGCTGGTCTGGAGGTGATCCAGATGAGAGAAGAAGGAAGCAAATCTCCTTTTATTAGATTCGACATCAACACATCCACTGATGAAGTCTCAGTCACATCAGAAGCCTTCTCAATGTCTGTAAATCTCAGTGTAATTCTGCTTTCATCCAGACCATCAAAGATGAACACAAGTTTACACTCTTCATAAATCCTGGAGTCCAGATCATGAAGATCTGGATGAAAGTCCAGCAGAAGTCTGTGAAAACTGTACTGATGGTCTCGAATTAAGTTAAGCTCTCGAAATGTAAACACAAACATGAAATCTACATCCTGGTTAGATTTTCCCTCAACCCAATCCAGAATGAGCTTCTGCACAGAGACGGTTTTTCCAATTCCTGCGATGCCTTTAGTAAGAACCGTCTTGATATGTTTTTTCTCTTCAGATTCTGATTGAGGTGAGGCCTTAAAGATGTCTTGGCAGTATATTGGAGTGTCTTGCGAGTGTTGTGTTCTGGCTGTTTTTTCCATCTGTAAAACCTCATGCTCTTCATTCACCCCTTCACTCTCTCCTTCTATGATGTAGAGTTGTGTGTAGATCCTGTTTAGGAGGGTTTGAGTGTTTTTTTCTTTGATTCCCTCAAATAGTCTCTCATACTTATTCTTCATGCTGATTTTGTGCTGGTCTTTGACTGTCTGCAGTTCTGTCTTAACTGCAAATGTTCTTGTCAATGCTTCAGTGTTGTTCTTTCCAACGTAGGCTTTCATTCTATAGAAGCAGCACCATAAAAAGTTCTAAAATTGCATACAGACTTATTAAAATCAGCAATGTCATTTGTAATTGATGCCAACTCAATTGTTTGTTTGTTCAATTCAGTTGATATATTGCTCTGAGTAAATAGTCTACATTAATTCCATGCAGGCCTGGTGTGGGCCAGCCCATTTGGGCTCAGAGCAGGCTGTGAGTGCATGGCCATTGAGAGTTTGATCAAAGTCTAAATTTTGGCCCTGCATGGACAGCCTTCACCTTGACTTAGCATGGCCAACAAAAGAGGGCTACTAACAGCTGCCCAACATTTTTAGATTTAGATTTTAGATTTTTTAGATTTTGGAAATTCCTTTGTCTGGACTTACCTTTCCAGAATATTCTTGAAAGCTTGTGACTTTTTTTACAGCACACCTTGATTTTTGAACTGTTTTGGGTATGACACATTGAACTGTATGCTTGCAACATACTGAATTTCTTATTTTATTGTTTTGTTTGTGAGAATAACTTTCCTACTACAGTTCATTTTGTGTAATTCTTTTAACACTTACAAATATCTCACACAACTAAATCTGACCTGTTTTACACTTTGTAACCTGCTGTTGAGGCTGAACTCCAGATAGCAGAACTTCATTGAATTAGCATTGAATCAACAGTCAGAAGGTTGATATTCTAACATTGATATTGTCATCAGCTTTAGACCCTAAAATAATATTTTTGTCAATGATAATAACAGATTCAAAAACAGATAAATTGATGAAGTCAATGAGAATAAGTTAAGTGAAAAACTGAGTGTTACTGAGAACTGATGACAAACATTTACTTTTTTTAAAAAAAACTTTAGACTACAGTTTTAAATGTATGAATTAGGTTTTATTTTACTTGGATATCCAAACACATGATTAAAAAGAAGAGTATTAAATGTCTTACTAGAAAGTGAGTTTACATTTTTATGTGCAAGTAAATATATTTCCAGGTATTGTAAAGCATGTTTTGCCTTCAGATTGCTTAAAGAGCCCATATTATGGGTTTTTGAAAATGCCCTTCCATGTAGTGTGTCACACAGCTCTAAGTGAAGTGAAATATCCAGCTAAGGCTTAAATCTGTAAGTGTACAGTGTTTAAAACTATTGATTCATCTATAAAAGAGTCGACTCATAGTGCTTCAAACGAGTCGTCTTGATAACGAGTCATTAGGTGTTTCGTGATGACGCAGCTACGAAACACAAGTAGTTGGGCGCGCAAACCCAGGAGATTTGAAACCTGCGGCCCCGCCCACTAACAGAAAAAAAAGTCTCACACACACACACAGACAGACACCGGTCGAATGAAGTCACGCTGTGCAGATGGATATTATGGACAGTCTAATCAAAGATGAAACATCAGCAATATAGCCCAGCCTTGAGCAGTTCTGAGTGCTTCTGAAAACTATATGCTTTCAAAGAAGACTTCTTCAGTTTTTTAAAGGAAGTATCAGTAAAGACTGTCAGAACATGGATCAGTGGATCATGAATCAGTTTCTACCCCCATTTCACCAGTGTAAGTACGTGCGATTAAAATTATGTATTTAGTTGTGTTTTGTTACTTGTAACCGCGTGTGCTGTATCAGGTTAACTCTTTATATTTTCATATCGCGTGTAAAGCCACGTTGAAAACGTGACGCGTGCCGCTTTGATTACGGATCGTCAGCTGTTTACACGCATGCAACGGTCAAGTTTCAAAATATTTCAGCTCAGGTTCGAGGTGAGGTGTCTAAATTGCACCCAGCAAGCTGAACTAGCGCTCTAGGCGTGTGTGTCGTGTCCTTGGGTAGGAGTAATGTGTCTGTGTGTGTGTGTGTGTGTGTGTGTGTGTGCGTGTGTGTGTGTAACGCACGGGTATTCGCGGATATAACTGAGCGCCGCGCCCTCTCTATTCAGCCGCTTCTCTATGGACGCGCCGGCCCTGTGTGTGTGTGTGTCTCCTCGTGTGTGTAACGCACGGGTATTCGCGGATATAACTGAGCGCCGCGCCCTCTCTATTCAGCCGCTTCTCTATGGACGCGCAGGCCCTGTGTGTGTGTGTGTGTGTGTGTGTGTGCGTGTGTGTGTGTGTGTGTGTGTGTGCGTGTGTGTGTGTGTGTGTGTGAAAAGAGCAAGAAGACTGTGACAGCCTAGATCTCCTCGCCAGTTCTTGGACTTTTTGCTCAATAAAATAGTTCGTCGTCAGTATTTTCTAGTCCATCGTCTGTGTTTACATTCACCCACTGGCAGCCAAAATCCACTATGAAGCGTGTATGCACTGTGACTACTTTTATATTGTAGATTAGCAGCTGAGCATTTCACTCTGTCTCACGCTGAAGCCTTGTCCGTGTCGACCAATCGCAGCAGGCTGTCATCGGTCCAATCAGCGCAGATTAGCTTCGCGCTGAGGAGGGGTTTGGGAACAAATGAATCGCTGAACAATTCATATGGGAGTCGCTGGGATAATTAGGTAAAAATAAATGCAGATTATAAGACCATCAAAGTGTTTTTTGACCTTGCATGCATATTAGACTTTTGTTGGAGACCCTTACAACCTAAATATGACCCTATTTCATGTATAATATGGGCTCTTTAATGTAAGTTTTATATTTACAAATTTTATTACCTTTATTCAAAATGCTCAGTTCGGCCTGTGTGAACACTGAAGGACTCACCTTTGAGGTCTGCATCCTTCAAAGAATGGGGCCTCTAAAATGAGACACAGCTAATGTGTGTAGTGAGGGCTTCCTGTGGGCTAGGTGTGGGCTACCCATGTGGGGCCAGAATTTAGGGGTCAACGGTTTGCCAGTGAGCAAATGGTTTGTTTGCAGGGTGATTATTCAGCTCAGATTTACTACATGAAATTGACTATTAAATGTCTATATCAAGCTGCACGGTGGTGCTGTGGGTAGCACGTTCGCCTCACTGCAAGAAGGTCGCTAGTTCGAGCGTTGGTATTCTCTGTGTTCGCGTCGGTTAACATGTGGTATAGGTGAATTGGGTAAGCTAAATTGTCCGTAGTGTATGTGTGTGAATGAGTGTGTATGGGTGTTTTCCAGTGATGGGTTGCAGCTGGGAGTGCATCCGCTGCGTAAAACATATGCTGGATAAGTTGGCGGTTCATTCCTCTGTGGCAACCCCAGATTAATAAAGGGACTAAGCTGAAAATAAAATAAATGAATGTCTATACCAGGGGTGTCCAAACTCAGTCCTGGAGGGTTGGTGTCCTGCTGAGTTTAGCTCCAATTTGCTTCAACACACCTGCCAGGAAGTTTCAAGTACATCTAGTAGGAGCTTGATTAGCTGGTTCAGGTGTGTTTGATTAGGGTTGGAGCTAAACTCTCCAGGACACGGGTCCTCCAGAACCGAGTTAGGACATTCCTGGTCTATAGACTACTCACCGAGGGTCAGATGTCAATGGACCTCCAAGGTTAATGGGTTGATCCATAGACCTGTCACTCTTTATAGACACACTGTTGTGTTCAGGAGACTCTGATCTCTTACCCAAGCTCCTGCAAACACAACAAAAGATAAGCAAAATAGCATGTTTTGACCTTCAGTTATTTGAATATCATAAATTTAGTTTTATTAATTTAGCAGACCCTATTTTTCATTACTCAGTTACACTACAATAAATTGGCTATTAAATGTTTGCTTACCAAGAGTCTGAGGTCACTGGTCCTCTGAAGTAGATGGGTTTATCCATAGATCTGTCACTCTTTATAGACACACTGCTGGGTTCTGGAGAATCTGATCTTGGACTCTTCCTCCTGATAGCAAAATAGCATTTTAGAGCATTTTTTACTCTAGTCTAGTCAACTTGAATCTTAGATTTACCTTTTTTAGTTTACCAGACACTTTTATCCAAACACACTTACAACTTAAAATTCACTTAAATTCATCAAGGTAGGTGTGTAGTGTTGTGACAGAACTAGAACCTGGCTAGTTGTGTTTCCAGGGGTGAACAATTTAATGGTGTACATCTGACAGCACATGGTGGTGGAATAACTTGCAGTTCTCTTCATTGAAAAACAAAGGAATTTCACACTCTCAGCTAAAACTCAAGCCTGAAGACACAACTGGTATGAATACTGACAACTTCTTCAATTATGTCAATGTATAATATACACTTTGAAGTTATAACATATCAGTATTGTTTCGATTGGTAACTAATTTTTAGGGTAATTTGTTACAGTACTGATTGATGCTAAGTTTGATTAGTGTACTTGAAATTTGTTAATATTGTAACTCAATGTGAAGGCATGAAATTCACTTCCGAGATTAGATTTTACTCTAATTTAGTTAACTTCCATTAGTCTGTCATTGTTTGATTTAAGATATAAAATGCATAGTTTAATAATACATTTAATTATATTGATGTGTATTTGTTTTCCCTTCAATATATTTAGCTTGAAAGGTTATAAACCTCTCACCGCCAATGTTATGTTTCTTCTATCATTAAATCTTGCATTTCCACTGCAAACAAAAGTAACAAAGTAGACAGCAAACATGAGTTGTCCTGCTGCATTGTTCAGACCTTGAAAGCCTTTCTAATGTGTAGAGAGAAATGAAAGTAAAACCTGGAATACTCGACAGTCCATACTAACCGAGGATCAGAGGTCACTTGTCCAGTCAGGTAAATGGGTTTATCCATAGATCTGTCACTCTTCATAGACACACTGCTGGGTTCTGGAGATTCTGATCTCTGACTGTTAACACTGACAAAAGAGAAGCAAAATAGCATTGTAGAGCACCAGTTAGAGCAGTCAGCTAATTTGAATGAACCTTACATTTGCATTTATTCATTTAGAAGACCTATTTACCCAAACATGAATAAATGAATCTATAAATAAAGAACACAAGATGCATTTTAAAAAAGCAGTATAATGAAAAAAAAATCCAAGATGGTTCAGAGAAATAAAAAGGCAGCAATGAAATTGTTTAAATTGCTCAGCTTAAATCAATGTTGATGCACATGTTGCAAATTGTGTAGTACATTTACTGTTATTTTACTGAGTGTTAAATCGATAATTATCTAAGATTAATTAAAAAAATGTCTAAACAAACTGCGGGTCATTGGTCACTGGTCCTCTGAAGTAAATCGGTTTATCCATGGATCTGTCACTCTTCATAGACACACTGCTGGGTTCTGGAGACTCTGGTATCGAACTCTGCCTCCTGTTAATATTAAAACAAATTGAAGCAAAATAGAGCACCAGTTCAGTTAACTCGAGTTAATATTATATTTCCTTTTTCATTTAGCATACAATTTATCCTAACAAAATAAAATGGAAAATACAATAAGACATTCATTCTACAGAAGCAGCGACATAAAAATTGCAAGATTGTTTACAGAATCATATAAGCAGTAAAGCCATTAATTTATCAGTTCAAGATAATTCTTCTTTGATTCACTTCAGTTTCAAGTATTTTACTGTTATTTTACAGCATTATTTAGTTGAGATGCACTACATTAAATTGGCTAATACTGTAAGTGTCTATACAAACCGAGGATCATGTTTTACTGGTCCTCTGAAGTAAATGGGTTTATCCATGGATCTGTCACTCTTCATGGACACACAACTGGCTTCTGGAGATTCTGATCTCTCACTCTGCCTCCTGTTAACACATACAAAATAGAAGAAAAATTGCATTTTTAAAGTACCAGTTATAACAGTCAGCTAACTTATATGAATCTTAGATTTCCATTTATTAATTTAGCAGACACTTTATCATAAAATGAAGAACACAAGACATCCATTTTACAAAAGAAGTGACATAAAAGTACCAAAATTGTTTCAATTTTGAATCACAAAAGGTAAAAACACCATTCATGTATCAGTTCAAGACAATTCTTCTTTGATTCACTTCAGTTAATACTGTATGCAGCCCATTTTGAAGTATTTTAGTCTTTTTTTACTGTGTTAAATCATTATTTAGTTGAGATGCACTACTTTCAATTGGCTAATACTGTAAGTGTCTATACTAACCGAGGGTCATGTTTTACTGGTCCTTTGAGGTAAATGGGTTTATCCATGGATCTGTCACTCTTCATAGACACATTACTGGGTTCTGGAGACTCTGATCTCTGACACTTCCTCTTAACACTGACAAAAAAGAAGGAAAATAGCATTTTTAGAGTACTGGTTACATTAGTCTGCTAACTTGAATTAGCCTTAAATTTACATTAATTAACTTAGCTGCCTTTTATCCAAATGCAACTTTAAATGAACAATAAATTTATTCTGTAGAGGAAACAACATGACATGTTTAGAAATTGTGTACAGCATTATAGTGTGATTAAATTGACCAATTCCTGAAGACACCCAAAGGTAAAGGAACTTGGACTTTTTCAGGTGAAAGAAATGGTGAAATAAAATAAAAACTAGGGATAAACCAAGTTTAGGCCGAATCAACATAATATGTTTACTGAGGTGTCACATAATCATTGAGTGGGAAAGGAAGAGTTGTTTTCTGTTCACAGGGGAAAAAACAGACAGGCTTACTGGCATGTACTTGGATGTGGATGTACTTATCCCTTACTTAAATACTGTAGGAAAAGCACCAGAGAGTGTTAGTAATCTGAGTGAGTGCAAAAACAACTGAAGGAGAAATAGTTTGAATGAGATGAGATGGAGCATTGTCAAGTGGACAATAGTAGGATGAGTATGACTGGAAAGAATTAATTTGGAGACCCCTGCCTCTGAGAGCAGAGAGAGTTGTGTTGTGGTGTTGAGAACTGTATGCTGATGGCTGTTGTTTTTATAAATGAAGAATGTTATTGTCAGTTGATATAAATCAAAAAGGAGAGAGGGGTGGCTGATAAACACTTTTTAAAATTTGCACCAGTATGGACCAACGCTTGTAAATTGATAGCCAAGTGTCTGGATGAGAGGGGACAGACTTTATCTAGACAAGGTTGAGTGGAAAGAATGAAGCAGAGAATATTTTGTAACACTTTAGGGGCCGTTTACACAAAAATTTAAATTTTATGCATTTTGTTTACATGAAAATGGCATTTTGAAAACTGGTTTCAAGGTGTACATTTTTACTCTATTATCCACTTACTCTTTAATTGATGGCAACTAAGTAGTGGGATGAAGAGAAGATTAATTCCTAGTGGACATAGTAGGAGTAAACATAAGCTACATTAAAAAAAATGACATAGAGGTATATGTGCTGTGTCACTATCACATGACTGTGATGGAGTCCAGACCTTCAGTCTGGAGGTCTGGCTATGTGAGATTAGGAGTGTTACCAACACCATGGCGTGATCATGAGCATTGAATCTTGATATACAGTATATTTGATTAATATGATATATTTAATACTATTATACTTCATTACATTTAAATGTCAAGTATGTCCACAGCTTTAAACTTTTCTTGAAAACTGGAATGGGATCAGCTGTGTAAGTAGGTTTGGGAAGAGCATCCCATTGGATTAAAACTGTGACAGTGAACCAAATTAGACTTCTGACCTGTCCTATAAGCCACTCAGGATATCTGCCAAATGCAAAAATGCCTAGTGGTCCTACCTTGGTCCAGAGGTCATTGTTACATCGTTGAATGTATAACTCTATCCTCATCAGTCTATCATCAGGCTATCAGTCATCAGTCAATGTATGGCTCTATCAGTCATCTGCTGGTCTTCACAATACTGGGTTCTGGAGACTCTAATATCTTCCTCCTGCAGAGCAAAAACAAAACATAAGTAAAACCCATTTATTTTTTGACTTTTCTCTAGTTTGTCAATTTGTTGCCAAAGCAATTCCTGGTTTAATGTGAAGCGCAAATGAACCGTATATTTACTTTGAGGTTTACATTTAGCAGACCCTTAATACCAAATCCCTAAATATCCAAAGTGATAGTAACACTGAAGATGCAATACACAGCCCCAAAACTGTTTAAAGTACATATTGTAAGCATTTTGAGCATTTGTAATACATATTGAGCATTTGTAAAAATACTGTATTTCTAAAGATAAATCCTGTGCTTGCAGAACAGCTTTTTATTTATAAACTGAATAATGGTAAAAGTTGGGATGATCAACCCAATAGTGAGGAATAATGAAAAGTACAATTTGGGAATGTCATTGTGTGCACTACTTTAAAGGTTGAGGAGTATTGTTTTTCATCAGCATTTATTGAGCTTCCTGCACAACATTTACACATTTAGCCAGTGTTTGCTGTAGCATTTTGTAAGCAGTAGCATTACCGCAGATCTATTCAACTGCTATGGGCACATGTAAACTTAGCATTGCATATGAGAACATGTTAAAGTGAAATATGGATTTGAGCTTTTATACATATTTAACCAAGGTCTACATTGTGTATTTATTTTCCTGGGTGATATTTAATTAGTTGTCTTGAGTGTGTACAAGGCTGATTTTAGCTACATGCATGCTAACATTTAACACTCTAAACAGCTTTTCATTCATACAAACAGACCTTAAATATTATGTCAATAGCACCAATGACATACATTATAATATTGTTTGCTCAAGTGGTTATGTTTATAGTATCGTTTTTTCTAACAGCATTTTGAGTAGTGTCCATTTTTTGTGTCCCCTGCTGTGTTAGAGGGTAACATAATTACAGTTGGTTTTATGTGTAGCAGCATGTCTTAAAATATTGGAGAAGCAAGTCCGTGTTGCCACAGCTGTAGCTGATCTATTCCATCAAGGCCAAATATAGTATCAACATCACCATGCCAATCTTTCAAAGTGTTGTCATGACAGAAATCCAAAAATAGCTAGTGTGTCAGTTCGGATCAGACACCATTGCTGAATCATTAGATTCATTTTCTTTTTCACAGAGACTCATTTAGAGGCAGAGTTCTTTCTTTCCTTTTCCCCAAAAAGTGCAGAAAGATACTTTAGAGAGATTTTAGAGCCATCTTATATGTGAACAAACAGTTTAAACGTTTTCTACTGTTTTATAAAGCTCCACTGCAGTTCAAATGTTTCAATCTAATGGCACATTTTGGGTTTCTTAATTTGTTTGAGTACAGAGTACTGTACTAATTATTTTCCACATTTGTCTTGTACAAATATGTTGTTTTGTTTCATAATTATGGTGTATACTTTGTCATTTACGCCAAAAGAATGGAAGTGAAATGTGACAAATTGCTAGCTGCATATTGTAACATTATTTGACCTGATCTAATGAAACATGTACAAAACAAATTCAAATGTTATTAAAATATATTAATATTCAAATAAAATAAACTCACAAAACAGAATAGGTTTAATAATAACAACCCAGGTAGCAAAGAATTCTGGCCCAGATTTGTTATAAAGCTGGCACAGCAGGCATTCATTCAGCACAGGCATACAGCATGTGGGCCAAACATTGCCTGGGTTTGGCAGAGGTGGCACCGTCTTTAAGGCGGCACACAAGATTTGGGCCAAATGTAAAATATAGTATTTGGCCCAGATGTTAAAAATTGATATGTGGGCCACGTAAGTTTGGCCTGTCTTGACCCACATTTAAAATACATTAATATAATTTTTGAGTAAAGAAAAGTTCTACCAATCAGGTCGCTTTGAGAAAAAGCACGCCCATAGTGTGCCTTAAGCGCAATGCTTCATGGGTTTATCAGTTTCATTGCAGTCGTGACACACCAACATATCTGGCCCAGTTCAGGCCCAGTTATGAGTTATTAACTTGGCTGAGACTTGGCCCAGATATAGTCATTAGTATGGAAGCCAGACTTAGTTCAGTCATGTATCGTAATTCACTTCGGCATGTGGGCCAAGCAAAACCTGATTGTGTGGGCCAGAGCTGGACCAGAGAAATTTTGCTATGTGGGAAGTTGAGTGCACTACAAATTAATGAAATACAGAAAGCAATTATATAATACTTATTCATTTTCATTTAATATTCAGCTTTTACAAACTTGCCACAGCATGCGAAGTATGCATGTGAATGTGTTAAGAACAGTGTGAAGGAACTTGAAAACAAAACAAATAGAAATACTGTTCAATGTGTAATAATGTGATTTATGTATTTGTTGAAAATACTTAAATCATACAGTAACATTTTTTCTCTTCTTTTTGTACACTATAGAGTGTTCACTTTAATACAGTATTCAACACTGCTGCTTTGCTGCTGAATTTGCCATGCTTTAACGACAATTAAAAGCAACATTGCTTTTGTTTAGGAACGTCATGACAACCGTGCATGACAGTTCGTCGTGTTTGTGCAACAAAATCAACAAACAATAGAAATGCCCTTTTTAGTAAATTTGGTCAAACTTGAAATATAATAACGCAGAGTGTTAACAAAACTCATTCTATATCACAACTTATTATGTTAACACGAATTAGGGAAATGTCTTACCGTAAAAATAAAATATCCAGTGTTAACGGTCTCAAAGCGTCTCAGAATGACGTCTGTCTGTCAGTTTAGTTTTACTTTCGTTTCTGCGTTATGCTCTGTCACGGGTGTAAACAGACTGCAGCACAGGCGTGGCAAGTCATTTTAGCGTTGAGTAAACCCAGTGCTACTTTTCAGTTACATTTTATTTTTAATATTTAAATCTAAAAAATATCTTACCACCGTGGCAATAACGATTGGAGAGCTTTTTAAATCTAACTATAGGAACATTTAATTAGAGACCTATCTTATTCAGTACTTTTTATAGGAATAATACATTTATAGAGCTCTTCAGTTTAATCTTTAATAGTCATTTGACTCCAATGACTTAAAAAATATTTTTAATTACAGAACACATTAACTGAATTTTTACAAGTAAGAATTGCAGTTAGAAACTCTTAAATGGGCTGCATGGCAAATGTTTTTACTCCATCAAAGGTAAGGTTTATGTGACTATTTTCCAGTGCTTTTTGTCCAGTGGAACCGACTTTATATAGTAATGTTTCATATCTCAATCAATCAGTGAAGATTGATTGACAAAACTTAAATGTGGCAATTTTATATTGGATTGACAGTTCACTGGAGTTAACCTGGTTTATTAAAAATTAAAAGTCCTCCTGCATATAGAGTAGCCCATTGAATTGCCTAGCTGTAATCTTAATATAGAACCCAGTTGCTGTATCACTGAGAATTTTAAAAGACTTGCTGCCAGACAGCAAAATAATAATAATACATTTAGATAAATTACATATATTATTAATTTCAACGTATTAAAAACCCACATAGCAAAATTTCTCTGGCCCAGCTCTGGTCCACACAATCAGGTTTTGCTTGACCCACATGCCGCAGTGAGTTACAGTACATGACTGGACCAAATTTGGCTTCCATACAAGGGCCAAACATTGACCATATCTGGGTCAAGTCTCAGCCAAGTTAATAACTCATAACTGGGCAAGATAGGGTGGTGTGTTACGATTGCAATGAAATGTGGGCATGCTTTTTCGCAAAGCGACCTGATTGGTAGAATTTTTTTCTTTACTCAAAAGTTATTTTAATGTATTTTAAATGTGGGTCAAGACAGGCCAAACTTACGTGGGCCACATATCAAGTTTTAACATCTGGGCCAAATACTATATTTTACATCTTGTGTGTGCATTAAAGACAGTGCCACCTCTGCCAAACCGGGGCCATGTTTGGCCCATATGCTGTATGTCAGTGCCGGATGAATGCCTGCTGTGCCAGCTTTATGCCAAATCTTCATAAATGTGTGTGTGACTTATTATGGACTAATTTGTAGCCCTTGTGCTTTATGCCATTTTATTTTCTAACTCTCTTTTTTTAAGGGATACTGATAATATTGCACACTTGTTTGTAGTGTGCAACAATGACTTATAACATTGAGAACATTGAAAACTCATTTTTCTAAGTAATACGAATAAAAGTAAATGCAGTGATTTTGACTGATATGCTAATATTGGGCAAGCCTTGTGATGTCATACTAGGGACAGCATATTTTTAGACTCTGCTTCTGATTTTAGAGGATTATAAAATGCATTGCTGGTTAATTTCCAGTGGACACGCATCACTGTTCAAACTCCATGTAATAATTATTTTAGCATTGTAAGTCCTCTTACACTTGGCAAATAATCATAAATGAGAAAAAAGTTCCCCCCAGTGACACTTTATTCAAATAAAGACTGCAATAAGGGAATTGAAAAAAAATCTGTCTCATGATTTACTTTCTGCTTTTACTTATACTATTTCCTTAATCTGTAATCCATAGGGTTTTCCCCAACTAAAGCTTCCTAATTGACTAATAGTCATTCATTCAAGCCATTAGTGGTCTAATCACATGTTTTATGATATTATTGCAATTATGGGAATAAAATGTTTGGAGTTTTATTCAAAAATAATGACATAATAAGTGTTATTAGCCAATTAAGCACATACCTAAAATGAGCCACAGTGGCAAATGTTGGAATTTCTGAAAAATATCATGTTTTAATGTATTATTACAACATCTAACAGTAACAGATACATACAGTGCAAATGAACTTGCAAACTCAATAACTTAATTTTATTTATTCATTTATTTATGGATTCATAATACTGTAAATTCATGCACATAAATAGAAAATAAACAGTAACATTAAAATTTAAGATGAACAAAACAATTCATGTCTCCGTTGTTTCTCACAGTGTTTAATCTGACACAATGACACTGAGGAATCATAAACCTTAAATCCAGCATAGAGTGGTTCTGTAAATGTGGTTTTGAATGTGTGTAAATGTGTGAGTGTATATATGTCAGAGACACTGTAGAAGGACAGAATGCCAGCCGACCAGTCCAAATATACTCCTACCCTTTTAGAAGGTGAAGGAGAAGAAATGTATATGCTCTTATTATTGTGCCAGACGTTGAATCCATCTCCAATGCAGAAAACACTCCAGGAGTGCTCAGTGTATCCAAACCAAGAGTCACTTCCACCTTTTCTGTTGATTCCTTTATATGTCACTCCAACATGACCCCATCCGCTCCATTCAGCCTCCCAGTAACAGCGTTCAGTCAGACTCTCTCTACACAGAACCTGCACATTGCTCTCAAATCTCTCTGGATGATCTGGATACGGCTGCTTGGCTTCGACACATGTCACTTTCCTGTTGTCCTCAGAGAGAATGAGACGAGCATGTGCCGTGTTTGGATCCAGCGTGAGATCATAGGCATCTGAACATAGAAAAAGACCTGTGAACTACAGAAAGTACGGTTTTACAGCTCTTTGAATGTGAGTGAGTAAAAGCATACATTTCCTTAGTCCTGGTGTTATTCTTAAATGTCCTCCATGGTCCAATCTAGAAATGATGATAAAAGATGATAAAAAAATAAATAAAACATGTTGAGTTATATATATAAGAAGCAATTAATTAGCATTTTAAAAGAGGAAAATATGTGCCACGTTTCAAAAATAAATCAAACTTTTACTGCTAATTTTTTTTTTTCAATACATATTTATAGTGAAATATTTAAAATGGTTTCGATATTTAATTTCTGCAGCACTGAGATATGAACACCCAGCTGCTTTGTTGATCTCTTTTCTCTTCTGCACTGCATGTATGAATTATGAATTGGCTTCAAAACGGAAACAGAATATTAAAAATAAAGCACATCAAGATTTAAGATCAAGTGACTAAATAATTCTGTGTTTCAAAATATGCAAAGTAGAGCACATTTCTCATGAACACATTTGCATCAACTAGGAAACTAGGCAGTAAATGCACTATTTATTTTACTAATGTGCACTCATTGAATGAGCTGAAAATGAACAGCTATAGTGAGCGACCAATGTATGTGCAATAGTTATTATATACAGTAATTATTTGAAGTAGATCAAAGTCTCTCATCATTGTCCTTAAACTAATATTCTACACACTTTAGTGTCTGCAGTCGGTAGTTTGGATCAAACAGTTTGTCGCTGAGGAGCTGCACTCCAGATTGTCCTGGATGATTGTAGCTCAGATCCAGCTCTCTGAGGTGTGACGGGTTTAAACTGAGAGCTGAAGACACATGACCACTGCCATGTTCTGTTACCATACAGCCAGACAACCTACAGACACACATCAACAGGCAAACATTAACAACTAGACAATATCCAGACACACAGAAAGAGACAGATGATCTACAACATCATCAACAGTTCCATCATAACATCACATGAATGATTTCTCAAAAAACATTAACTAAACCCTGACTTACTTGAAGTTCATGAAGCCATACCTGAGTATCTCTATTTGACAGTTTGGACTCTTCAGTCCATCAGAAAGAAGCTTGACTCCTGAATCCTGCAGGTCATTGTTACTCAGGTCCAGCTCTCTCAAGACACAGTTTGAGGAATTTAGAGCTGATGCCACAATTTCACAGGACTGATCTGAGAGACTACAGCCAGAGAGACTGAAAGAAAATAACAGGGCTTGAGAATTAAATAATCAATATTAATATAATATTTCCACAATATAAGCTTCTTTTTGTTTACACACAAAAAATATACTTGAGGTATATTACTTGACACAAGAACTGAGACTCACATAGCTTTTGTGCAGTTGCTCACAGCTGGTAGTAGTCTTCTTCTCCCCTCAGCTGACGTGTTGTATCTCTTAAGGTCCAGCTCATCCAGCACCTCATCTGACATCTGAAGCATGTAGGCAACTACTGAGCAGTGAGCAGGAGAGAGTTTCTTCTCTGAGTGTTTGTCTGATTTAACAAATTCTTGAATCTCTCTGGACAAAGTTTGGTCTTTCACTTCCAGTAGACAGAGGAACAGGTTGATGGATCTTTCAGTGGAGAGTTCAAGTCCATCTTTGAGCCTCACTTTAATGTACTGTGTGGTCCTCCCGATGCTTTCTGCACTTTCCTCTCTGTGTGTCAGTAGATCCTGCAAGAGTTTCTGATTAGACTCCATTGAGATGCCCAGCAGGAAGCGCAGGAACAGATCCAGCTGTCCATTTACTCTCTCAAGGGCTTCATCAACTGCACCTTTAAGCAAACTTTGTATTGAAGCAAAACACTTCAATCCCTCCATAGATGTATTTACATGAAAGTAAAACAAATAGAAAGCAGCAAGAAACTCCTGGACACTCAGATGAATGAAGCTGTACACTTTCTTCTCATAAATCACTGATTCCTCCTTAAAAATCTCAGTGCAAATCCCAGAATACACTGAGGCATCAGTGATATCTATGCTGCTCTCAATCAGGTCCTCCTCATAGAACATTATATTGCCCTTCAACAACTGTTTGAAAGCCACTTCAGCAAGTTTGACAATCACTTCTCTGTTGGACTGCAGGAGTTTCTCTGGATCCGTCCCCTCATACTTCTGGTTTTTGATATTGATCTGAATCAGCAGGAAGTGGATGTACATTTCAGTGAGAGTTTGAGGGATTTCTGTACTCAGATCATCTTTCAGGAGCTTCTGAAGCACAGTTGATGAGATCCAGCAGAATACAGGTATGTGGCACATGATATGGAGGCTTCTTGCTCTTCTGATGTGCCAGATGATTCTGTTGGCCTGTTGCTCATCGCTGATTCTCTTCCTGAAATATTCCTCCTTCTGTGGCTCATTGAATCCCTGAATTTCTGTCAGGCGGTTGATGTATATGGATGGGATCTGACTGGCTGCTGCTGGTCTGGAGGTGATCCAGATGAGAGAAGAAGGAAGCAAATCTCCTTTTATTAGATTCGACATCAACACATCCACTGATGAAGTCTCAGTCACATCAGAAGCCTTCTCAATGTCTGTAAATCTCAGTGTAATTCTGCTTTCATCCAGACCATCAAAGATGAACACAAGTTTACACTCTTCATAAATCCTGGAGTCCAGATCATGAAGATCTGAATGAAAGTCCAGCAGAAGTCTGTGAAAACTGTACTGATGGTCTCGAATTAAGTTAAGCTCTCGAAATGTAAACACAAACATGAAATCTACATCCTGGTTAGATTTTCCCTCAGCCCAATCCAGAATGAGCTTCTGCACAGAGACGGTTTTTCCAATTCCTGCGATGCCTTTAGTAAGAACCGTCTTGATATGTTTTTTCTCTTCAGATTCTGATTGAGGTGAGGCCTTAAAGATGTCTTGGCAGTATATTGGAGTGTCTTGCGAGTGTTGTGTTCTGGCTGTTTTTTCCATCTGTAAAACCTCATGCTCTTCATTCACCCCTTCACTCTCTCCCTCTATGATGTAGAGTTGTGTGTAGATCCTGTTCAGGAGGGTTTGAGTGTTTTTTTCTTTGATTCCCTCAAATAGTCTCTCATACTTATTCTTCATGCTGATTTTGTGCTGGTCTTTGACTGTCTGCAGTTCTGTCTTAACTGCACATGTTCTTGTCAATGCTTCACTGTTGTTCTTTCCAACGTAGGCTTTCATTCTATAGAAGCAGCACCATAAAAAGTTCTAAAATTGCATACAGACTTATTAAAATCAGCAATGTCATTTGTAATTGATGCCAACTCAATTGTTTGTTTGTTCAATTCAGTTGATATGTTGCTCTGAGTAAATAGTCTACATTAATTCCATGCAGGCCTGGTGTGGGCTAGCCCATTTGGGCTCAGAGCAGGCTGTGAGTGCATGGCCATTGAGAGTTTGATCAAAGTCTAAATTTTGGCCCTGCATGGACAGCCCTCACCTTGACTTAGCATGGCCAACAAAAGAGGGCTACTAACAGCTGCCCAACATTTTTAGATTTAGATTTTAGATTTTTTAGATTTTGGAGATTCCTTTGTCTGGACTTACCTTTCCAGAATATTCTTGAAAGCTTGTGACTTTTTTTACAGCACACCTTGATTTTTTAACTGTTTTGGGTATGACACATTGAACTGTATGCTTGCAACATACTGAATTTCTTATTTTATTGTTTTGTTTGTGAGAATAACTTTCCTACTACAGTTCATTTTGTGTAATTCTTTTAACACTTACAAATATCTCACACAACTAAATCTGACCTGTTTTACACTTTGTAACCTGCTGTTGAGGCTGAACTCCAGATAGCAGAACTTCATTGAATTAGCATTGAATCAACAGTCAGAAGGTTGATATTCTAACATTGATATTGTCATCAGCTTTACACCCTAAAATAATATTTTTGTCAATGATAATAACAGATTCAAAAACAGATAAATTGATGAAGTCAATGAGAATAAGTTAAGTGAAAAACTGAGTGTTACTGAGAACTGATGACAAACATTTACTTTTTTTAAAAAAAAACTTTGGATTACAGTTTTAAATGTATGAATTAGGTTTTATTTTACTTGGATATCCAAACACATGATTAAAAAGAAGAGTATTAAATGTCTTACTAGAAAGTGAGTTTACATTTTTATGTGCAAGTAAATATATTTCCAGGTATTGTAAAGCATGTTTTGCCTTCAGATTGCTTAAAGAGCCCATATTATGGGTTTTTGAAAATGCCCTTCCATGTAGTGTGTCACACAGCTCTAAGTGAAGTGAAATATCCAGCTAAGGCTTAAATCTGTAAGTGTACAGTGTTTAAAACTATTGATTCATCTATAAAAGAGTCGACTCATAGTGCTTCAAACGAGTCGTCTTGATAACGAGTCATTAGGTGTTTCGTGATGACGCAGCTACGAAACACAAGTAGTTGGGCGCGCAAACCCGGGAGATTTGAAACCTGCGGCCCCGCCCACTAACAGAAAAAAAAGTCTCACACACACACACACACAGACAGACACCGGTCGAATGAAGTCACGCTGTACAGATGGATATTATGGACAGTCTAATCAAAGATGAAACATCAGCAATATAGCCCAGCCTTGAGCAGTTCTGAGTGCTTCTGAAAACTATATGCTTTCAAAGAAGACTTCTTCAGTTTGTTAAAGGAAGTATCAGTAAAGACTGTCAGAACATGGATCAGTGGATCATGAATCAGTTTCTACCCCCATTTCACCAGTGTAAGTACGTGTGATTAAAATTATGTATTTAGTTGTGTTTTGTTACTTGTAACCGCGTGTGCTGTATCAGGTTAACTCTTTATATTTTCATATCGCGTGTAAAGCCACGTTGAAAACGTGACGCGTGCCGCTTTGATTACGGATCGTCAGCTGTTTACACGCATGCAACGGTCAAGTTTCAAAATATTTCAGCTCAGGTTCGAGGTGAGGTGTCTTAATTGCACCCAGCAAGCTGAAGAAGCGCTCTAGGCGTGTGTGTCGTGTCCTCGGGTAGGAGTAATGTGTGTGTGTGTGTGCGTGTGTGTGTGTGTGTGTGTGTGTGTGTGTGTGTGTGTGTGTGTGTGTGTGTGTGTGTGTGTGTGTGTGTCTCCTCGTGTGTGTAACGCACGGGTATTCGCGGATATAACTGAGCGCCACGCCCTCTCTATTCAGCCGCTTCTCTATGGACGCGCCGGCCCTGTGTGTGTGTGTGTCTCCTCGTGTGTGTAACGCACGGGTATTCGCGGATATAACTGAGTGCCGCGCCCTCTCTATTCAGCCGCTTCTCTATGGACGCGCCGGCCCTGTGTGTGTGTGTGTCTCCTCGTGTGTGTAACGCACGGGTATTCGCGGATATAACTGAGCGCCGCGCCCTCTCTATTCAGCCGCTTCTCTATGGACGCGCAGGCCCTGTGTGTGTGTGTGTGTGTGTGTGCGTGTGTGTGTGTGTGTGTGTGTGTGTGAAAAGAGCAAGAAGACTGTGACAGCCTAGATCTCCTCGCCAGTTCTTGGACTTTTTGCTCAATAAAATAGTTAGTCATCAGTATTTTCTAGTCCATCGTCTGTGTTTACATTCACCCACTGGCAGCCAAAATCCACTATGAAGCGTGTATGCACTGTGACTACTTTTATATTGTAGATTAGCAGCTGGGCATTTCACTCTGTCTCACGCTGAAGCCTTGTCCGTGTCGACCAATCGCAGCAGGCTGTCATCGGTCCAATCAGCGCAGATTAGCTTCACGCTGAGGAGGGGTTTGGGAACAAATGAATCGCTGAACAATTCATATGGGAGTCGCTGGGATAATTAGGTAAAAATAAATGCAGATTATAAGACCATCAAAGTGTTTTTGGACCTTGCATGCATATTAGACTTTTGTTGGAGACCCTTACAACCTAAATATGACCCTATTTCATGTATAATATGGGCTCTTTAATGTAAGTTTTATATTTACAAATTTTATTACCTTTATTCAAAATGCTCAGTTCGGCCTGTGTGAACACTGAAGGACTCACCTTTGAGGTCTGCATCCTTCAAAGGATGGGGCCTCTAAAATGAGACACAGCTAATGTGTGTAGTGAGGGCTTCCTGTGGGCTAGGTGTGGGCTACCCATGTGGGGCCAGAATTTAGGGGTCAACGGTTTGCCAGTGAGCAAATGGTTTGTTTGCAGGGTGATTATTCAGCTCAGATTTACTACATGAAATTGACTATTAAATGTCTATATCAGGCTGCACGGTGGTGCTGTGGGTAGCACGTTCACCTCACTTTAAGAAGGTCGCTAGTTCGAGCGTTGGTATTCTCTGTGTTCGCGTCGGTTAACATGTGGTATAGGTGAATTGGGTAAGCTAAATTGTCCGTAGTGTATGTGTGTGAATGAGTGTGTATGGGTGTTTTCCAGTGATGGGTTGCAGCTGGGAGTGCATCCGCTGCGTAAAACATATGCTGGATAAGTTGGCGGTTCATTCCTCTGTGGCAACCCCAGATTAATAAAGGGACTAAGCTGAAAATAAAATAAATGAATGTCTATACCAGGGGTGTCCAAACTCAGTCCTGGAGGGTTGGTGTCCTGCTGAGTTTAGCTCCAATTTGCTTCAACACACCTGCCAGGAAGTTTCAAGTACATCTAGTAGGAGCTTGATTAGCTGGTTCAGGTGTGTTTGATTAGGGTTGGAGCTAAACTCTCCAGGACACGGGTCCTCCAGAACCGAGTTAGGACATTCCTGGTCTATAGACTACTCACCGAGGGTCAGATGTCAATGGACCTCCAAGGTTAATGGGTTGATCCATAGACCTATCACTCTTTATAGACACACTGTTGTGTTCTGGAGACTCTGATCTCTTACCCAAGCTCCTGCTAACACAACAAAAGATAAGCAAAATAGCATGTTTTGACCTTCAGTTATTTGAATATCATAAATTTAGTTTTATTAATTTAGCAGACCCTATTTTTCATTACTCAGTTACTCTACATTAAATTGGCTATTAAATGTTTGCTTACCAAGAGTCTGAGGTCACTGGTCCTCTGAAGTAGATGGGTTTATCCATAGATCTGTCACTCTTTATAGACACACTGCTGGGTTCTGGAGAATCTGATCTTGGACTCTTCCTCCTGATAGCAAAATAGCATTTTAGAGCATTTTTTACTCTCGTCTAGTCAACTTGAATCTTAGATTTACCTTTTTTAGTTTACCAGACACTTTTATCCAAACACACTTACAACTTAAAATTCACTTAAATTCATCAAGGTAGGTGTGTAGTGTTGTGACAGAACTAGAACCTGGCTAGTTGTGTTTCCAGGGGTGAACAATTTAATGGTGTACATCTGACAGCACATGGTGGTGGAATAACTTGCAGTTCTCTTCATTGAAAAACAAAGGAATTTCACACTCTCAGCTAAAACTCAAGCCTGAAGACACAACTGGTATGAATACTGACAACTTCTTCAATTATGTCAATGTATAATATACACTTTGAAGTTATAACATATCAGTATTGTTTCAATTGGTAACTAATTTTTAGGGTAATTTGTTACAGTACTGATTGATGCTAAGTTTGATTAGCGTACTTGAAATTTGTTAATATTGTAACTCAATGTGAAGGCATGAAATTCACTTCAGAGATTAGATTCTACTCTAATTTAGTTAACTTCCATTAGTCTGTCATTGTTTGATTTAAGATATAAAATGTTTAGTTTAATAATACATTTAATTATATTGATGTGTATTTGTTTTCCCTTCAATATATTTAGCTTGACAGGTTATAAACCTCTCACCGCCAATGTTATGTTTCTTCTTATTAAATCTTGCATTTCCACTGCAAACAAAAGTAACAAAGTAGACAGCAAACATGAGTTGTCCTGCTGCATTGTTCAGACCTTGAAAGCCTTTCTAATGTGTAGAGAGAAATGAAAGTAAAACCTGGAATACTCGACAGTCCATACTAACCGAGGATCAGAGGTCACTTGTCCAGTCAGGTAAATGGGTTTATCCATAGATCTGTCACTCTTCATAGACACACTGCTGGGTTCTGGAGATTCTGATCTCTGACTGTTAACACTGACAAAAGAGAAGCAAAATAGCATTGTAGAGCACCAGTTAGAGCAGTCAGCTAATTTGAATGAACCTTACATTTGCATTTATTCATTTAGAAGACCTATTTACCCAAACATGAATAAATGAATCTATAAATAAAGAACACAAGATGCATTTTACAAAAGCAGTATAATGAAAAAAAAATCCAAGATGGTTCAGAGAAATAAAAAGGCAGCAATGAAATTGTTTAAATTGCTCAGCTTAAATCAATGTTGATGCACATGTTGCAAATTGTGTAGTACATTTACTGTTATTTTACTGAGTGTTAAATCGATAATTATCTAAGATTAATTAAAAAAATGTCTAAACAAACTGAGGGTCATTGGTCACTGGTCCTCTGAAGTAAATCGGTTTATCCATGGATCTGTCACTCTTCATAGACACACTGCTGGGTTCTGGAGACTCTGGTATCGAACTCTGCCTCCTGTTAATATTAAAACAAATTGAAGCAAAATAGAGCACCAGTTCAGTTAACTCAAGTTAATATTATATTTCCTTTTTCATTTAGCATACAATTTATCCTAACAAAATAAAACGGAAAATACAATAAGACATTCATTCTACAGAAGCAGCGACATAAAAATTGCAAGATTGTTTACAGAATCATATAAGCAGTAAAGCCATTAATTTATCAGTTCAAGATAATTCTTCTTTGATTCACTTCAGTTTCAAGTATTTTAGTGTTATTTTGCAGCATTATTTTGTTGAGATGCACTACATTAAATTGGCTAATACTGTAAGTGTCTATACAAACCGAGGATCATGTTTTACTGGTCCTCTGAAGTAAATGGGTTTATCCATGGATCTGTCACTCTTCATAGACACACAACTGGCTTCTGGAGATTCTGATCTCTCACTCTGCCTCCTGTTAACACAGACAAAATAGAAGAAAAATTGCATTTTTAAAGTACCAGTTATAACAGTCAGCTAACTTATATGAATCTTAGATTTCCATTTATTAATTTAGCAGACACTTTATCATAAAATGAAGAACACACGACATCCATTTTACAAAAGAAGTACCCATAAAAGTACCCAAATTGTTTCAATTTTGAATCACAAAAGGTAAAAACACCATTCATGTATCAGTTCAAGACAATTCTTCTTTGATTCACTTCAGTTAATACTGTATGCAGCCCATTTTGAAGTATTTTAGTCTTTTTTTACTGTGTTAAATCATTATTTAGTTGAGATGCACTACTTTCAATTGGCTAATACTGTAAGTATCTATACTAACCGAGGGTCATGTTTTACTGGTCCTTTGAGGTAAATGGGTTTATCCATCGATCTGTCACTCTTCATAGACACATTACTGGGTTCTGGAGACTCTGATCTCTGACACTTCCTCTTAACACTGACAAAAAAGAAGGAAAATAGCATTTTTAGAGTACTGGTTACATTAGTCTGCTAACTTGAATTAGCCTTAAATTTACATTAATTAACTTAGCTGACTTTTATCCAAATGCAACTTTAAATGAACAATAAATTTATTCTGTAGAGGAAACAACATGACATGTTTAGAAATTGTGTACAGCATTATAGTGTGATTAAATTGACCAATTCCTGAAGACACCCAAAGGTAAAGGAACTTGGACTTTTTCAGGTGAAAGAAATGGTGAAATAAAAAAAAAACTAGGGATAAACCAAGTTTAGGCCGAGTCCAGGTGACTCCGCTGGCATAAGTGAATCAACATAATATGTTTACTGAGGTGTCACATAATCATTGAGTGGGAAAGGAAGAGTTGTTTTCTGTTCACAGGGGAAAAAACAGACAGGCTTACTGGCATGTACTTGGATGTGGATGTACTTATCCCTTACTTAAATACTGTAGGAAAAGCACCAGAGAGTGTTAGTAATCTGAGTGAGTGCAAAAACAACTGAAGGAGAAATAGTTTGAATGAGATGAGATGGAGCATTGTCAAGTGGACAATAGTAGGATGAGTATGACTGGAAAGAATTAATTTGGAGACCCCTGCCTCTGAGAGCAGAGAGAGTTGTGTTGTGGTGTTGAGAACTGTATGCTGACGGCTGTTGTTTTTATAAATGAAGAATGTTATTGTCAGTTGATATAAATCAAAAAGGAGAGAGGGGTGGCTGATAAACACTTTTTTAAATTTGCACCAGTATGGACCAACGCTTGTAAATTGATAGCCAAGTGTCTGGATGAGAGGGGACAGACTTTATCTAGACAAGGTTGAGTGGAAAGAATGAAGCAGAGAATATTTTGTAACACTTTAGGGGCCGTTTACACAAAAATTTAAATTTTATGCATTTTGTTTACATGAAAATGGCATTTTAAAAACTGGTTTCAAGGTGTACATTTTTACTCTATTATCCACTTACTCTTTAATTGATGGCAACTAAGTAGTGGGATGAAGTGAAGATTAATTCCTAGTGGACATAGTAGGAGTAAACATAAGCTACATTAAAAAAAAATGACATAGAGGTATATGTGCTGTGTCACTATCACATGACTGTGATGGAGTCCAGACCTTCAGTCTGGAGGTCTGGCTATGTGAGATTAGGAGTGTTACCAACACCATGGGGTGATCATGAACATTGAATCTTAATATACAGTATATTTGATTAATATGATATATTTAATACTATTATACTTCATTACATTTAAATGTCAAGTATGTCCACAGCTTTAAACTTTTCTTGAAAACTGGAATGGGATCAGCTGTGTAAGTAGGTTTGGGAAGAGCATCCCATTGGATTAAAACTGTGACAGTGAACCAAATTAGACTTCTGACCTGTCCTATAAGCCACTCAGGATATCTGCCAAATGCAAAAATGCCTAGTGGTCCTACCTTGGTCCAGAGGTCATTGTTACATCGTTGAATGTATAACTCTATCCTCATCAGTCTATCATCAGGCTATCAGTCATCAGTCAATGTATGGCTCTATCAGTCTGCTGGTCTTCACAATACTGGGTTCTGGAGACTCTAATATCTTCCTCCTGCAGAGCAAAAACAAAACATAAGTAAAACCCATTTATTTTTTGACTTTTCTCTAGTTTGTCAATTTGTTGCCAAAGCAATTCCTGGTTTAATGTGAAGCGCAAATGAACCGTATATTTACTTTGAGGTTTACATTTAGCAGACCCTTAATACCAAATCTCTAAATATTCAAAGTGATAGTAACACTGAAGATGCAATACACAGCCCCAAAACTGTTTAAAGTACATATTGTAAGCATTTTGAGCATTTGTAATACATATTGAGCATTTGTAAAAATACTGTATTTCTAAAGATAAATCCTGTGCTTGCAGAACAGCTTTTTATTTATAAACTGAATAATGGTAAAAGTTGGGATGATCAACCCAATAGTGAGGAATAATGAAAAGTACAATTTGGGAATGTCATTGTGTGCACTACTTTAAAGGTTGAGGAGTATTGTTTTTCATCAGCATCTATTGAGCTTCCTGCACAACATTTACACATTTGGCCAGTGTTTGCTGTAGCATTTTGTAAGCAGTAGCATTACCGCAGATCTATTCAACTGCTATGGGCACATGTCAACTTAGCATTGCATATGAGAACATGTTAAAGTGAAATATGGATTTGAGCTTTTATACATATTTAACCAAGGTCTACATTGTGTATTTATTTTCCTGGGTGATATTTAATTAGTTGTCTTGAGTGTGTGCAAGGCTGATTTTAGCTACATGCATGCTAACATTTAACACTCTAAACAGCTTTTCATTCATACAAACAGACCTTAAATATTATGTCAATAGCACCAATGACATACATTATAATATTGTTTGCTCAAGTGGTTATGTTTATAGTATCGTTTTTTCTAACAGCATTTTGAGTAGTGTCCATTTTTTATGTCCCCTGCTGTGTTAGAGGGTAACATAATTACAGTTGGTTTTATGTGTAGCAGCATGTCTTAAAATATTGGAGAAGCAAGTCCGTGTTGCCACAGCTGTAGCTGATCTATTCCATCAAGGCCAAATATAGTATCAACATCACCATGCCAATCTTTCAAAGTGTTGTCATGACAGAAATCCAAAAATAGCTAGTGTGTCAGTTCGGATCAGACACCATTGCTGAATCATTAGATTCATTTTCTTTTTCACAGAGACTCATTTAGAGGCAGAGTTCTTTCTTTCCTTTTCCCCAAAAAGTGCAGAAAGATACTTTAGAGAGATTTTAGAGCCATCTTATATGTGAACAAACAGTTTAAACGTTTTCTACTGTTTTATAAAGCTCCACTGCAGTTCAAATGTTTCAATCTAATGGCACATTTTGGGTTTCTTAATTTGTTTGAGTACAGAGTACTGTACTAATTATTTTCCACATTTGTCTTGTACAAATATGTTGTTTTGTTTCATAATTATGGTGTATACTTTGTCATTTACGCCAAAAGAATGGAAGTGAAATGTGACAAATTGCTAGCTGCATATTGTAACATTATTTGACCTGATCTAATGAAACATGTACAAAACAAATTCAAATGTTATTAAAATATATTAATATTCAAATAAAATAAACTCACAAAACAGAATAGGTTTAATAATAGCAACCCAGGTAGCAAAGAATTCTGGCCCAGATTTGTTATAAAGCTGGCACAGCAGGCATTCATTCAGCACAGGCATACAGCATGTGGGCCAAACATTGCCTGGGTTTGGCAGAGGTGGCACCGTCTTTAAGGCGGCACACAAGATTTGGGCCAAATGTAAAATATAGTATTTGGCCCAGATGTTAAAAATTGATATGTGGGCCACGTAAGTTTGGCCTGTCTTGACCCACATTTAAAATACATTAATATAATTTTTGAGTAAAGAAAAGTTCTACCAATCAGGTCGCTTTGAGAAAAAGCACGCCCATAGTGTGCCTTAAGCGCAATGCTTCATGGGTTTATCAGTTTCATTGCAGTCGTGACACACCAACATATCTGGCCCAGTTCAGGCCCAGTTATGAGTTATTAACTTGGCTGAGACTTGGCCCAGATATAGTCATTAGTATGGAAGCCAGACTTAGTTCAGTCATGTATCAGAATTCACTTCGGCATGTGGGCCAAGCAAAACCTGATTGTGTGGGCCAGAGCTGGACCAGAGAAATTTTGCTATGTGGGAAGTTGAGTGCACTACAAATTAATGAAATACAGAAAGCAATTATATAATACTTATTCATTTTCATTTAATATGCAGCTTTTACAAACTTGCCACAGCATGCGAAGTATGCATGTGAATGTGTTAAGAACAGTGTGAAGGAACTTGAAAACAAAACAAATAGAAATACTGTTCAATGTGTAATAATGTGATTTATGTATTTGTTGAAAATACTTAAATCATACAGTAACATTTTTTCTCTTCTTTTTGTACACTATAGAGTGTTCACTTTAATACAGTATTCAACACTGCTGCTTTGCTGCTGAATTTGCCATGCTTTAATGACAATTAAAAGCAACATTGCTTTTGTTTAGGAACGTCATGACAACCGTGCATGACAGTTCGTCGTGTTTGTGCAACAAAATCAACAAACAATAGAAATGCCCTTTTTAGTAAATTTGGTCAAACTTGAAATATAATAACGCAGAGTGTTAACAAAACTCATTCTATATCACAACTTATTATGTTAACACGAATTAGGGAAATGTCTTACCGTAAAAATAAAATATCCAGTGTTAACGGTCTCAAAGCGTCTCAGAATGACGTCTCAGTTTAGTTTTACTTTCGTTTCTGCGTTATGCTCTGTCACGGGTGTAAACAGACTGCAGCACAGGCGTGGCAAGTCATTTTAGCGTTGAGTAAACCCAGTGCTACTTTTCAGTTACATTTTACTTCTAATATTTAAATCTAAAAAATATCTTACCACCGTGGCAATAACGATTGGAGAGCTTTTTAAATCTAACTATAGGAACATTTAATTAGAGACCTATCTTATTCAGTACTTTTTATAGGAATAATACATTTATAGAGCTCTTCAGTTTAATCCTTAATAGTCATTTGACTCCAATGACTTAAAAAATATTTTTAATTACAGAACACATTAACTGAATTTTTACAAGTAAGAATTGCAGTTAGAAACTCTTAAATGGGCTGCATGGCAAATGTTTTTACTCCATCAAAGGTAAGGTTTATGTGACTATTTTCCAGTGCTTTTTGTCCAGTGGAACCGACTTTATATAGTAATGTTTCATATCTCAATCAATCAGTGAAGATTGATTGACAAAACTTAAATGTGGCAATTTTATATTGGATTGACAGTTCACTGGAGTTAACCTGGTTTATTAAAAATTAAAAGTCCTCCTGCAAATAGAGTAGCCCATTGAATTGCCTAGCTGTAATCTTAATATAGAACCCAGTTGCTGTATCACTGAGAATTTTAAAAGACTTGCTGCCAGACAGCAAATTAATAATAATACATTTAGATAAATTACATATATTATTAATTTCAACGTATTAAAAACCCACATAGCAAAATTTCTCTGGCCCAGCTCTGGTCCACACAATCAGGTTTTGCTTGACCCTCATGCCGCAGTGAGTTACAGTACATGACTGGACCAAATTTGGCTTCCATACAAGGGCCAAACATTGACCATATCTGGGTCAAGTCTCAGCCAAGTTAATAACTCATAACTGGGCAAGATAGGGTGGTGTGTTACGATTGCAATGAAATGTGGGCATGCTTTTTCGCAAAGCGACCTGATTGGTAGAATTTATTTCTTTACTCAAAAGTTATTTTAATGTATTTTAAATGTGGGTCAAGACAGGCCAAACTTACGTGGGCCACATATCAATTTTTAACATCTGGGCCAAATACTATATTTTACATCTTGTGTGTGCATTAAAGACAGTGCCACCTCTGCCAAACCGGGGCCATGTTTGGCCCATATGCTGTATGTCAGTGCCGGATGAATGCCTGCTGTGCCAGCTTTATGCCAAATCTTCATAAATGTGTGTGTGACTTATTATGGACTAATTTGTAGCCCTTGTGCTTTATGCCATTTTATTTTCTAACTCTCTTTTTTAAGGGATACTGATAATATTGCACACTTGTTTGTAGTGTGCAACAATGACTTATAACATTGAGAACATTGAAAACTCATTTTTCTAAGTAATACGAATAAAAGTAAATGCAGTGATTTTGACTGATATGCTAATATTGGGCAAGCCTTGTGATGTCATACTAGGGGCAGCATATTTTTAGACTCTGCTTCTGATTTTAGAGGATTATAAAATGCATTGCTGGTTAATTTCCAGTGGACACGCATCACTGTTCAAACTCCATGTAATAGTTATTTTAGCATTGTAAGTCCTCTTACACTTGGCAAATAATCATAAATGAGAAAAAAGTTCCCCCCAGTGACACTTTATTCAAATAAAGACAGCAATAAGGGAATTGAAAAAAAATCTGTCTCATGATTTACTTTCTGCTTTTACTTATACTATTTCCTTAATCTGTAATCCATAGGGTTTTCCCCAACTAAAGCTTCCTAATTGACTAATAGTCATTCATTCAAGCCATTAGTGGTCTAATCACATGTTTTATGATATTATTGCAATTATGGGAATAAAATGTTTGGAGTTTTATTCAAAAATAATGACATAATAAGTGTTATTAGCCAATTAAGCACATACCTAAAATGAGCCACAGTGGCAAATGTTGGAATTTCTGAAAAATATCATGTTTTAATGTATTATTACAACATCTAACAGTAACAGATACATACAGTGCAAATGAACTTGCAAACTCAATAACTTAATTTTATTTATTCATTTATTTATGGATTCATAATACTGTAAATTCATGCACATAAATAGAAAATAAACAGTAACATTAAAATTTAAGATGAACAAAACAATTCATGTCTCCGTTGTTTCTCACAGTGTTTAATCTGACACAATGACACTGAGGAATCATAAACCTTAAATCCAGCATAGAGTGGTTCTGTAAATGTGGTTTTGAATGTGTGTAAATGTGTGAGTGTATATATGTCAGAGACACTGTAGAAGGACAGAATGCCAGCCGACCAGTCCAAATATACTCCTACCCTTTTAGAAGGTGAAGGAGAAGAAATGTATATGCTCTTATTATTGTGCCAGACGTTGAATCCATCTCCAATGCAGAAAACACTCCAGGAGTGCTCAGTGTATCCAAACCAAGAGTCACTTCCACCTTTTCTGTTGATTCCTTTATATGTCACTCCAACATGACCCCATCCGCTCCATTCAGCCTCCCAGTAACAGCGTTCAGTCAGACTCTCTCTACACAGAACTTGCACATTGCTCTCAAATCTCTCTGGATGATCTGGATACGGCTGCTTGGCTTCGACACATGTCACTTTCCTGTTGTCCTCAGAGAGAATGAGACGAGCATGTGCCGTGTTTGGATCCAGCGTGAGATCATAGGCATCTGAACATAGAAAAAGACCTGTGAACTACAGAAAGTACGGTTTTACAGCTCTTTGAATGTGAGTGAGTAAAAGCATACATTTCCTTAGTCCTGGTGTTATTCTTAAATGTCCTCCATGGTCCAATCTAGAAATGATGATAAAAGATGATAAAAAAATAAATAAAACATGTTGAGTTATATATATAAGAAGCAATTAATAAGCATTTTAAAAGAGGAAAATATGTGCCACGTTTCAAAAATAAATCAAACTTTTACTGCTAATTTTTTTTTTTCAATACATATTTATAGTGAAATATTTAAAATGGTTTCGATATTTAATTTCTGCAGCACTGAGATATGAACACCCAGCTGCTTTGTTGATCTCTTTTCTCTTCTGCACTGCATGTATGAATTGTTAATTGGCTTCAAAACGGAAACAGAATATTATAAAAATAAAGCACATCAAGATTTAAGATCAAGTGACTAAATAATTCTGTGTTTCAAAATATGCAAAGTAGAGCACATTTCTCATGAACACATTTGCATCAACTAGGAAACTAGGCAGTAAATGCACTATTTATTTTACTAATGTGCACTCATTGAATGAGCTGAAAATGAACAGCTATAGTGAGCGACCAATGTATGTGCAATAGTTATTATATACAGTAATTATTTGAAGTAGATCAAAATCTCTCATCATTGTCCTTAAACTAATATTCTACACACTTTAGTGTCTGCAGTCGGTAGTTTGGATCAAACAGTTTGTCGCTGAGGAGTTGCACTCCAGATTGTCCTGGATGATTGTAGCTCAGATCCAGCTCTCTGAGGTGTGACGGGTTTAAACTGAGAGCTGAAGACACATGACCACTGCCATCTTCTGTTACCATACAGCCAGACAACCTAAAGACACACATCAACAGGCAAACATTAACAACTAGACAATATCCAGACACACAGAAAGAGACAGATGATCTACAACATCATCAACAGTTCCATCATAACATCACATGAATGATTTCTCAAAAAACATTAACTAAACCCTGACTTACTTGAAGTTCATGAAGCCATACCTGAGTATCTCTATTTGACAGTTTGGACTCTTCAGTCCATCAGAAAGAAGCTTGACTCCTGAATCCTGCAGGTCATTGTTACTCAGGTCCAGCTCTCTCAAGACACAGTTTGAGGAATTTAGAGCTGATGCCACAATTTCACAGGACTGATCTGAGAGACTACAGCCAGAGAGACTGAAAGAAAATAACAGGGCTTGAGAATTAAATAATCAATATTAATATAATATTTCCACAATATAAGCTTCTTTTTGTTTACACACAAAAAATATACTTGAGGTATATTACTTGACACAAGAACTGAGACTCACATAGCTTTTGTGCAGTTGCTCACAGCTGGTAGTAGTCTTCTTCTCCCCTCAGCTGACGTGTTGTATCTCTTAAGGTCCAGCTCATCCAGCACCTCATCTGACATCTGAAGCATGTAGGCAACTACTGAGCAGTGAGCAGGAGAGAGTTTCTTCTCTGAGTGTTTGTCTGATTTAACAAATTCTTGAATCTCTCTGGACAAAGTTTGGTCTTTCACTTCCAGTAGACAGAGGAACAGGTTGATGGATCTTTCAGTGGAGAGTTCAAGTCCATCTTTGAGCCTCACTTTAATGTACTGTGTGGTCCTCCCGATGCTTTCTGCACTTTCCTCTCTGTGTGTCAGTAGATCCTGCAAGAGTTTCTGATTAGACTCCATTGAGATGCCCAGCAGGAAGCGCAGGAACAGATCCAGCTGTCCATTTACTCTCTCAAGGGCTTCATCAACTGCAACTTTAAGCAAACTTTGTATTGAAGCAAAACACTTCAATCCCTCCATAGATGTATTTACATGAAAGTAAAACAAATAGAAAGCAGCAAGAAACTCCTGGACACTCAGATGAATGAAGCTGTACACTTTCTTCTGATGAATCACAGATTCATCCTTAAAAATCGCGGAATACAACGAGACATCAGTGATATCTATGCTGCTCTCAATCAGGTCCTGCTCATAAAACATTATATTGCCCTTCATCAACTGTTTGAAAGCCACTTCAGCAAGTTTGACAATCACTTCTCTGTTAGACTGCAGGAGTTTCTCTGGATCCCTCCCCTCATACTTCTGGTTTTTGATATTGATCTGAATCAACAGGAAGTGGATGTACATTTCAGTAAGAGTTTGAGGGATTTCTGTACTCAGATCATCTTTCAGGAGCTTCTGAAGCACAGTTGATGAGATCCAGCAGAATACAGGTATGTGGCACATGATATGGAGGCTTCTTGCTCTTCTGATGTGCCAGATGATTCTGTTGGCCTGTTGCTCATTGCTGATTCTCTTCCTGAAATATTCCTCCTTCTGAGGCTCATTGAATCCCTGCATTTCTGTCAGGCGGTTGATGTATATGGATGGGATCTGACTGGCTGCTGCTGGTCTGGAGGTGATCCAGATGAGAGAAGAAGGAAGCAAATCTCCTTTTATTAGATTTGACATCAACACATCCACTGATGAAGTCTCAGTCACATCAGAAGCCTTCTCAATGTCTGTAAATCTCAGTGTAATTCTGCTTTCATCCAGACCATCAAAGATGAACACAAGTTTACACTCTTCATAAATCCTGGAGTCCAGATCATGAAGATCTGGATGAAAGTCCAGCAGAAGTCTGTGAAAACTGTACTGATGGTTTCGAATCAAGTTAAGCTCTCGAAATGTAAACACAAACATGAAATCTACATCCTGGTTAGATTTTCCCTCAGCCCAATCCAGAATGAATTTATGCACAGCAATGGTTTTTCCAATTCCTGCGATGCCTTTAGTAAGAACCGTCTTGATATGTTTTTTCTCTTCAGATTCTGATTCAGGTGAGGCCTTAAAGATGTCTTGGCAGTATATTGGAGTGTCTTGCGAATATTGTGTTCTGGCTGTTTTCTCCATCTGTAAAACCTCATGCTCTTCATTCACTCCTTCACTCTCTGTGATGTTGAGTTTGGTGTAGACCCTGTTCAGGAGGGTTTAATTCTCTGGCAGTTTAAACAATTTCTCATACTTTTTTCTCATGCTGGTTAGGTGCATGTGTTTAACTCTCTGCATGTCTCCATTTTCCAGTGTGTGTGTTTGCAGGATTTCTTTATGTTTTTCCTTTGTGTTGTTCTGATTGTGGGGTGTAGAGGATGGCCAACATATCTTTCCCCTTCTGAAAAAAAAACAATAACCGTTGCAATTGCTAGTGACATTTTTGTATTGCATTAAATGTAATTTCAAAATAGACTTTTTCAAACCATATTTATTTCAAGATACACTACAATACATTAATAAGTGAATATGTATACTAACTGAGCATCAGAAGTCACTACTTCATCGTTGGTGGGTAGCTCCATGGATCTGTTACTGATCTGAAGTATACACTGGGTTCTGAAGACTGAACTTAGACATAGAAGTGTCACATGAGCAGGAGAGGAATGCAGTCAGAGATTAGGATATGCATGTAGTTATGTGTTTAACAGTTAAATGAGTAAACGAGAACACAAGAATACAAACATACAAACCCTGAGAAGAGACTGCATTTTTATACACAAGGGATATAGAGGAAAATGAGGAAGAGGATTGAGTTAATTATGGAAACTAACAAAGGTAATTATGATATCCAATAAGGTACAGTGCAAACAAAGGCAAAGCACAGTAGTAATCAATAAACAAAAGAACAACAACAGATTGTTGCTACGAGACAAGAAACGGGAACATTGGGAATCTAATTTCAGAGCTCTTATAAATCTAATGTACCTTAGATTTACATTTACTGTATTATTTAGCAAAGACCAATGACAGAACATACATTATACATTAATAACAGAATATACATTAAAATGTCCAGTCCATCCCATGGAGGCAGTTTACAAACTTGCAGTTATTTTCAGACTGCAATCTATAAAAGAGCGATAGATTTACTTAATATATTTGCTTCAAAAGAGCTCTCTCCGGTGGGTTTAATTTATCTAGTACTCGCAGAAAGGTCTTAGATCCAAGGGGGTTGACTGTTTGGAAAGCTAAGGAAAATCATTCAACTAAAGCCCTGTTTAGACTACATGATTTTTATCGTTAGTAATGACAGTCATATCCAGTTAAATGGATATGATTGTGATCTTCAAATCCCATGCTAAATGCAAATTTAATTAGGTTACATCAACTAAGGCATCAGATACAACACATTTTATTAAAATAATATTCATTTTTACAGAATTGTAAGCTATTTATGTTATTCGGCATACAAATAATTTTACATGTAGGATACAGAAGACTTTGTACTTCACTAGTGTTCCAAACATCATCTTAAGCACACACAGCAGTCCAATCTGAAAAAAATGCCAGTGTAAACAACCCCACAGTGTCAGATTATATTATCTAGATAAATTCTTGTAGTGGGTAACAAAATATGCCGGACTACACATTGCTTCATGTCTACAACGTGCATTCTGCCATCAAGGAGCTGCATAAAAACGTGTTTCCCTACATATGGCAAAGTCTAATGTGAGATCTCCATACCTGTCTATCATGACAATCATGACAAAAACATGTTTTTTCAAAGATTATTTTGTATTTTACCATACTATCCCATTATCATCCTATTTAAATATTTTCCTGTATTCTGTATTTTTAATCTTTCTATGAAAGGTGACAGTAACATTAACACAGATCTGATCTGTGAGCTTAGCTGTTCCAGAGAATTTTGATTTCATTTTATTTTGGCCTAAAAGCACTTTAAATTATTATAAAAATGTCCCATTCCATTAATTTCCATTAAAACGCGTCATCAAATGCTCCTGTGCAACTTCTGAATCAGTCAATTCATGTAGCATTGACTGTCAGATGCATTGCAGTGACACTGTTCCCAAATGGCTTCTATACACAAAATATTTAAAGTATGGTTCTTTACAAGTTATATAAGTTAGTTTTTAATTAGCACCCAAGAATTATTTTGTGTTGAATGCCAACCCTAATCTCATTCTATATTGAGCTTTTACTGTTTTTATGGTCTGAACTGGAAAATGGAAACCAGAGTTAAACTATAACATCTGTGGTCATTTACAGTACATCAGCCTTTAGAATTTTTTTTTTTATATAAAAATTTTGAACCGTACTATTGTAAAGAACTTGAATTAATATGTTGTGGTGATTCTGTTGCTAGGGTAATACAACTACAGTAATGTAAACAAATTACACAATACTGTAGTTTGTACATTTGATAAGGTATACTACTCAACAGTAATAATGTAGTAAAAACTAAAGTATTATAGTATTCAACAGTTCACTGTAGTTAATACGTCATTATGTAATATTCAGCACCGTTATAAACTGACATTAACTTTAGAATGTTTTTGAAATTCCCATATAATGCTCATCAAAAAATGACATGAAATGTAAAATAAATTATTATTACACGACAAATAACTCCTGAACTTACCAGTTACCACAAAGTACGCTTCGTTTTCATTGTAAACAGCTTAACGTCTTGGCGTCTCATTACTTTTGCTTTCGTTTTCAACTCCCCCCAAACACATATAAACCAAACGAATTCCTCCCTCTAGTGGTACATAGTGATGTCGCAGGTTTCCTTTTTATTTAATTTTTTTTTTTACGGTCACTTTGACAAACTCGTATGTCGTTTTGCAAAATACAAAACACGTGTCCTTTTGAAAGCATTGCATTTGAATATATTTTGTTAAAGTAAGTATAATTCATCGTGAAATTTATTGCAGTGCTTCTTGTCCGAAATTACACAGTTTTATTTCATATATCAATCAGGCAGTGAAGATTTTTAAAGAAATCAGATTTTAAAAACGGCGATTTTGTAATTTCGCCTGAAACGCTTGGGTCCGTCTACATACCCCACTAAATATCTAGGCCAAAGATTAGGATATGCCATCAGTATGGAGTAGCCCCCAACATTATGACATTTTGACAGTCCCCAGGCGAAGGTCAGTAACAATGGAAACATTATAAGGTTCTTATTGAAATCGCCAAAAGAGTGAAATTAAGTTAAAGCCAATGAGCATCTCAACCAAGTCGAGTCAGTTTTCTAAAGCTGGGAGAAATGCTTTGTTTGTCAAAAAGAACTGATAGGCTTCTTAGCTACTCTGCTCTTTATCATTGTGCCAATCTTGATCCTGCTATTAGTAGATTACCTGCACCTTAAGAGCATTGCTTTGCTTATTTGCCACTATGTCAATTTGTGCTGCATATTGTGTTGGTGAATATGACATATAATATATAAAATATAATTGTAAGATGTTAGTTATGAGCTCCGGGCAGAATTTTATAAGCAATTCTCCGAATCTCTTGCTCCGTTTCGTGTAAACGTTTTCATTGAAAGTATTGCATCTTTAGAACTTCCCCCTAGTTTATGTCCCAAACTGAAAAAAGATTTAGTGTTAATTGAAAATTGGCATCCAATAAGTTTACTGAATAATGATTACAAACTTTTGGCCCTAATATTTTCTAAAAGAATTAAAAATGTTTTAAATTCCATAATAGATGAGACACAATCTGGTTTTCTAAGTAATAGGCATATTTCTAATAATGTACGTTCAATCTTTGAAATTTTAGATTATTCAAATCTGACTGATGATGATGGTTTTCTTCTTTTTTTTAGATTTCTATAAAGCGTTCAACACATTGGAACATGAATTTATTTTTCAGTGTCTTTCTAAATTTGGATTTGGAAATTATTTTTGCACTGCTATTAAAACCTTATATATGAATGGGAGTAGTTTAGTTATTTTAAAAATAGCACAACTCGTCGTTTTGATATAATGACGGGCATTAGTCAAGGGTGCCCTATTTCCCCTTACCTATTCCTTTTTGCAGCTCAAATTCTTTGTTTACATGTAAAAGCCAGCAATTTAAAAGGTATAACTATTGCTGAGAGAGAGGTGATCATAAGCCAGCTCGCTGATGACACAACTCTTTTTCTTAAAAATGATAGTCCACTTGCAATAAATATTTATTATTGATTCATTTTCTAAAGCTTCAGGTTTGTGTTTAAATATTCAGCCTTTTAAGGCTTATTTATGTTGCTCAATCTGTTCCTCTGGATCCTAAATTAAGTAAAAATATTGACCGTATACTCTTTGAATTTTTATGGAAGCGTTCAATTCATAATATTAGAAAGTCAGTTGTAATGAACACGTGTGAAAAAGGTGGTCTAAATTTTTGAGATTTTAGCACTTTAAGCTACAAATTTGTGTTTTTTTTTTTTGAACGAATTTAAACAATACCTTTCACTGATTCAATTGTCTCAACAAAAAGGCTCTAAAAACTTCAACTGTCTGCGGTTCTTTCCCTACGTTTAATGAGTAAATTTTGCCTTTTCAATATGTATTTTTTATATACCCCGGTGTTCAGCTGTTTCTTCTTATTTTTTTTTTATTTTTTTTTTTTGTTTGCAGTTCTTTTTCTTCATTGTTAAAGATGATTGTTCTGCCTATGTGTTAATATATGTATAAATTGTATACATTGTTTATGGACTTAATAAAAAATAAAAAATAAAAAATTATGAGCTCCGGTTTGCGTGGGTTTCCTCCGGGTGCTCCCCCACTGACCAAAGACATGCAGTACAGGTGAATAGAATAAGCTAAAACATGTCCTGGATAAGTTGACGGTTCATTCCGCTGTGGCGACCACTGATTAATAAAGGGACTAAGCCAAAAAGAAAATGAATGAATGAATGAATGAATGAATAATGTTACTTATGTATTCTTTAATTTGCTCATTGTCAGTAAACCCACAGAAATGTACATGTTGTTGTGATATTTTGCTTTCACTCAAATTTGCCCTGTTTAATAAAAATGGCCCTAATTGTCAGTAAAATAATAAAATATTGAAGTTCTAACCTATTGAATTTCACTCTTATCACTGCTATTGAAATGCAGACACCTCTCTCTCTGAAAATAAATTTTAAGAGGAAAATATGATTTATAAATCTGTACCTTTAATCGGTACTTTTCTTAATAAAAGTAAAGTATTTAAGGAATGCTTTAACAAGATATTTAGAGCACCTCTAATTTCGTATTTTTTATTCATATATTTGTTAGGTGGTTTTTCAAATATTTGAATTTAGTAATTAAACAAACAGAAATATAAGTTTCTGATACAATTTTATGTTTGTTTCATTTTTTCTGCTTCATTGTACTGTGTACTGTAGATAATTAAAAATGATAATTCCATAGTTTACTCAATTATAAAGAAACCTGAGATGAATGAAAACATGCAGAAAAGACTTTTGTTCATTCTTTTATTATTCAAATTTCATTTATATAAAACCAATTATAATGCAAATGCAACTTCAAGTAGCAATTTTTGTCGTTGTTGCAAACATCTTTGTCATATTTTGTTTTTGAGGGCATCCAAGTAAAAACTTGTTGCGACGCTTTTAATATTCTTCACCCTCTTCATCTTCCTCTCCCATGCTGTCAGTGCCGACTTCTTCATAATCCTTCTCCAGAGCTGCCATGTCTTCTCTGGCCTCGGAAAACTCTCCTTCTTCCATTCCCTCGCCCACATACCAGTGGACAAAGGCTCTCTTGGCGTACATCAGGTCAAACTTGTGGTCCAGACGAGCCCAGGCCTCAGCGATAGCTGTGGTGTTGCTCAACATGCACACGGCTCTCTGTACTTTGGCCAGATCTCCACCAGGAACCACTGTTGGAGGCTGATAGTTGATGCCTACTTTGAACCCAGTGGGGCACCAGTCAACAAACTGGATGGTGCGTTTGGTTTTTATGGCAGCAATAGCTGAGTTGACATCTTTGGGCACCACATCTCCACGATACAGAAGACAACAGGCCATGTATTTACCATGACGAGGATCACACTTCACCATCTGATTGGACGGCTCAAAGCAGGCATTGGTTATGTCAGCCACAGAGAGCTGCTCATGATACGCCTTTTCAGCAGAAATTACTGGAGCGTATGTGGCTAGAGGGAAGTGAATACGCGGGTAGGGCACCAGATTGGTTTGGAACTCGGTGAGATCCACATTTAGAGCTCCGTCGAATCTCAGTGAGGCCGTAATGGAGGACACAATCTGCCCAATGAGCCTGTTGAGGTTGGTGTAGGTTGGACGCTCAATGTCCAGGTTTTTGCGGCAGATGTCGTAGATGGCTTCATTGTCCACCATAAAGGCACAATCGGAGTGCTCCAGGGTGGTGTGGGTGGTGAGGATGGAGTTATAGGGCTCCACCACTGCTGTGGACACTTGAGGAGCAGGATAGATGGCAAACTCAAGCTTGGACTTCTTGCCGTAGTCAACAGAGAGACGCTCCATCAGCAGAGAGGTGAAGCCAGAGCCAGTGCCTCCACCAAAACTGTGGAAGATGAGAAATCCTTGAAGACCAGTGCACTGGTCAGCCTGTTGGATTTTTTTTATATCATTAGAAGTTGCATTTTACAAGTGTTAATGACAATATTACATGATTTTGTATGCAAAAAAACTATATTTTGGGTTGAAGTTGTGACCATACTAACCAGTTTACGGGTCCTGTCCAGCACAAGGTCAATGATCTCTTTCCCAATGGTGTAGTGACCACGGGCATAATTATTTGCAGCATCTTCCTTGCCAGTAATTAGTTGCTCAGGATGGAATAGTTGGCGATATGTGCCTGTGCGCACCTCATCTGAAAAGGAAACATAGGTTTTTAGTTACAGCAGTTATAATTTAAATTATATAAATTACTATTCTATACAGAACCAATAATAATCCTATCGGAACTACAGAAAATACCAAGTAATTACCTGTTGCTTTTTCAGTGTTTTGTAAAATGGTCTTCATCAAAATTTAACAGGACTATTTTTTGTCTTGTTAAACTTACCTATAACAGTAGGCTCCAGATCAACAAAGATGGCCCGAGGAACATGTTTTCCTGCCCCTGTTTCACTGAAGAAAGTGTTGAAGGAATCATCTCCTCCTCCTATTGTCTTGTCACTCGGCATTTGTCCGTCTGGTTGGATACCATGCTCCAGACAGTAAAGCTCCCAGCAGGCATTTCCCATTTGGGCTCCAGCTTGGCCAACATGCATAGAGATACACTCACGCTGGAGAGAGAAGGTTAATGTGTATATTTGAGTATATGGCAGCTGTACAGGTTGTCTTAAAGACCAAAGAAACAGTAGCATCAAGGCTTAAAATGCATTTAGTATTTCATAAAGAGTGTAACCGTTTTATTAGTAATATAAAAATATCTAAATAAATAATAAAATCTTTAAACTGCCTTTTATTATTATCGAATCTATGAATGTGAGGATGTAATCATTATTATTGTTGATTAACCTTAGAAAACTCTTATTTGTTTTTGTTTTTTAGAAATATTACAGTCATTTATTCAAATCATTCATTTTAAAATGGTGAATTAGTCGGAGTGAAGTTTGCTTCATAACCAGTCTGAAAGTTCCCAGTGACTGCCACTAGGGGCAAAATGCGGAAGTCAAGATGTCATGTAGACGTGTTGGAGACAGTGGAAAAGCTTTAATTCTAATCCAGTATCTTGATTAACTGGAAATGTCTTTGTAAAAAAATAAAGAGGGAAAATCTTGATTTTTATTTAGTTTTAATTATAATTAGTTTTTAATTATAATTATTACTAGTTTACAAGAAGTAGTCCATAGATTTAAATAATAGCTTTATTGTTAAACTATTGTGACTTTTATTATTTATTATTGAACAATTAAAGGGATAGTTCACCCAAAAAAATAAAATTCTGCCATCATTTACTCACCCATAGTATTCCATAGTATTTTTCCCCTCTATATCAGTGTTGACACGTTTACAACATTCTTTAACATATCTTCTTTTGTGTTCAACAGTTCTGTTTTTTTTTTTGTGTGAAACAAGTCAAGGGTGAGTAAATAATGCCAGAATTTACATTTTGGGTGCACTATCCCTTTAAATTTCCCTTATTGCAGAGCATTTAACTAACATATACTGTAAGACAGAAAAAAAAGATAATTAAATATAAATAATAATACACTTGGATTTTGATTGTTGTTTTAGCCATATACTGGTTATTGGAGGCCCCAAAAAAGCATGAGAACCTTTTGAGTTTTGATTGAGGAAATTACAGTATACTGTAGGCGTATCTGTTATTTTAATCTTTGAGAAAATAAATGAGCTCACTTAAAGCTCAATAATATTAGAGTTTTCACCATATGGGATTACATGTATAATGAAGAACTCAGTTTTAGTCTGATTATATTTGCATATATGTTCACGCTCTCCTCTAGTCTGTGTCATTGGATCTCTCAAGTATAGAAGAGACTGAGAGAGCTCCTTTGAGGCCTCAGTCCACCCCCTCCCTGTCCCAGCTGTACACTCTTCTTTGTGTAGCACACAGAGATATCTCACTCAGGCCTTTTCTCTTGAACAGATATATCTATTATTCTGCCATGCTCCAGTTTTTGTCACTCATGATCTCATCTAGTACCAATGCCTCTCTGTATGTCATAAAGACATGTATTCATTCTTAGCGTAACAACTACATTACTGTAGTTCCTTTTTTCTCCACTTCAGCTGACTGAGATATGCTATTTCAGCTATGCAGACTCACTAAACATAGATAAACGTTACATTCAGAAAAAGTGAAGTATTGGAATTTCCTGCTGACATGTGTGTCATCGTCTAGGATGAGACTTTTTGAAAGCCGTAGCCACATCCTCTGTAAAATGAATGACTATATCCGGGCTTGAAATAGACTACTTAATGCTACATATTAATTTCATAACACAATGTTTTAGTGATTTAATTACAGTGCTACTATTTTTGTCTTTCACAGAATTAAATAACAGCATAATTATCAAATTATTGCAGTTTATTGCCATTTCCTAACATACAAAAATACAGTAATGTAAATTTGTAATACTTTGATTATGAAAAGCTTTGGAATTTAAGAATTGTTCAAGCATTAACAACTTACCATCTTGTCAGATTTCCCTTCAGGCCGACTTGAGGATTCGGAAAGAGAAGGCAGATGTGAAGAAAAAAGAAGAGGTGGGGTTTTTATAGAGAGGGGAAGAGGGAGGGGGACGTGAGCAGGAAGTGGGATCGCCTGTTGGAGTGAGGATGGTCGTTCGGAAGGGCCATTCTTTTTACGTTACAGTCTCTTTCCCTCTTGGGAGTTTAGAGTCTGTGAAAACCATCTGCTGCCTTTACTAGCTTTTTGGCGTATTTGAAGAAACTAAAAGATGTCAGTAAGGAATTTTACAGTAAATATGTCAAGGTTCTCCATGGTCATGTGTTTAAGTTGCATAACAACTGCAGGAAAACTGATATCTTGACTGTTTGTTTGTAATGTAAGACAGTGGGATTGTATATTCATGATTCCCAAAGACTTCAGGGCGAAAGTGTCATTTCATATTGGTCACTGCCTAAAGGGATAGTTCACTTAAAAATGAAAATTTACTCACTGATTCCAAAACTTTTTGCGTTAGTTTTTTGTGTTGAAGAAGATATTTTGAAGAAATCTGAAAACTTGTAACTATTGACTTCTATACTAGAAAATATAGAGGTCAGTGGTTATCTTCAGAATATCTTCTTCTGTGTTAATAAAGTAAGTCAAACAGGTTTGGAACAAGTTGAGTAAATAATGACAAATGATTTTTTTGAAAACAACTTGGCCTTGCATTTAAAATTGGATATGTCTTTCTGTGAGGCACTATTGACTAAGCTCTTCTATAGACATGATTCTTGCTATACAGAAAGAGATGAACACACTGACCCAGTTGTTATTAGACTTTAATTTTTCCCTTCAGTGATAATGAAAAGCACACAATATCCAGCGAATCATATGCAGTGATGGCTATTGACATGCACAAACAGCTGAATCATGAATAACAGCTACAGCAGGTGGTCATTTTTGTGCTGAATGCATAGACATCAGTAGGGGGAAGGGTGTCATGGTTCCACCATGTTCTGTTCTGCCTGGCCTTTATCACTTTTGCTTATGCAAACATTCACATATTCTAGACAGATAAACCAACTGTACCGTAAAGAAAGTGCAGACATTTATTGCAACGTACATTTTTAGAAAGAGATTAGAGATTGTCACTAGATTTTTTACATCATTTTGTGTTAATTTGTTTTAGTATACATAACTTTTGTGTATGCGTCAGGTAAATGTCCTAACAGACATGCATTTTTACAGCATTTATTAATCTGAGTTGATGTTAAAGGTGTAGTTCACCCAATAATGAAAAGTCTTTCATCTTTTCCTTAACCTTTACATTTTTTTCAAACCTTTATAAGTTTCTTTCTTCTGTTGAACACAAAAAGAAGATATTTTGAAAAATGTTGGAAACCTGTAACCACTGACTTCCACAGTATTTGTTTGTCCTATAAAGGATGTCAATGATCACAAGTTTTCAGTTTTCTTAAGAATATTTTCTTTCCCGTTCAACAGAATAAAAATCATAAAGGTTTGGAACCATTTGAGGGTCAGTAAATAGTAAGTTAATGAAATTATATGAAGTATTAAGTAAGTTATACAATTGGGAATGTTAAAATATATTTGTATATCTAGAATGTGATAAATGCTGCAAAAATATTGTTCATTGATTTTTCTTAGCTGTTGCATTATTTAGTATTAACTAAAAGAATCCCAATATAAAGATATACCTAAAACAGCGGTGTCCAAACTCCGTCCTAGATGGCCAGTATCCTGCATATTTTAGTTCCAACCCCAATTAAACATACCTGAACCAGCTAATCAAGCTCTTTCTAGGTGTACTAGAAACTTCCAGGGAGGTGTGTTGAAGGAAGTTGGAGCTAAACTATGCAGGACACCCCTGACCTAAGAAAAGTATAGCCTTAAAAAACCCTGCAATTTAGCATATAAAAACAATACCAGATCCCCCTGACATTAAAAAAGCAAGTTTAAAATTCAACTCCATCTTCATCATCTCCAATGCTGTCAGTGCCGACTTCTTCATAATCCTTCTCCAGAGCTGCCATGTCTTCTCTGGCCTCGGAAAACTCTCCTTCTTCCATTCCCTCGCCCACATACCAGTGCACAAAGGCTCTCTTGGCGTACATCAGGTCAAACTTGTGGTCCAGACGAGCCCAGGCCTCAGCAATAGCTGTGGTGTTGCTCAACATGCACACGGCTCTCTGTACTTTGGCCAGATCTCCACCAGGAACCACTGTTGGAGGCTGATAGTTGATACCTACTTTGAACCCAGTGGGGCACCAGTCAACAAACTGGATGGTGCGTTTGGTTTTCACTGCAGCGATGGCAGAGTTGACATCTTTGGGCACCACATCTCCACGATACAGAAGACAACAAGCCATGTATTTACCGTGACGAGGATCACACTTCACCATCTGATTGGACGGCTCAAAGCAGGCATTGGTTATGTCAGCCACAGAGAGCTGCTCATGATACGCCTTTTCAGCAGAAATCACTGGAGCGTATGTGGCTAGAGGGAAGTGAATACGCGGGTAGGGCACCAGATTGGTTTGGAACTCGGTGAGATCAACATTTAGAGCTCCATCGAATCTCAGTGAGGCTGTGATGGAGGACACAATCTGCCCAATGAGCCTGTTGAGGTTGGTGTAGGTCGGACGCTCGATGTCCAGGTTTTTGCGGCAGATGTCGTAGATGGCTTCATTGTCCACCATAAAGGCACAATCGGAGTGCTCCAGGGTGGTGTGGGTGGTGAGGATGGAGTTATAGGGCTCCACCACTGCTGTGGACACTTGAGGAGCAGGATAGATGGCAAACTCAAGCTTGGACTTCTTGCCGTAGTCAACAGAGAGACGCTCCATCAGCAGAGAGGTGAAGCCAGAGCCAGTGCCTCCACCAAAACTGTGGAACACCAGGAAACCTTGGAGGCCAGTGCACTGGTCAGACTTTTGGGAGAGACAAGAAAAAGAGCCTTCAAATAATACAATACACTAATTTGACTAAGAAGAAGATATTATTTTATTAACTAAACTGATAATCAGATAAAATGTTTTACCAGTTTGCGGATACGATCCAGAACTGAATCAATAATCTCCTTGCCAATGGTGTAGTGTCCTCTGGCATAGTTATTGGCAGCATCCTCTTTCCCAGTAATGAGTTGTTCTGGGTGAAAGAGCTGGCGGTAGGTGCCTGTTCGCACTTCATCTACATTTACAAAAAGCTGAAAGTTTCAGTCTGTTTTTTAATGTTTATGTGGTAACACTTTATTTTGATGGTCCATTTGTGTTACCAAACTAGGTAACACTTTATTTTGATGGTCCCTATTGCACATTTTGTTCACTAAAAGTTGCATTGCAACTACATGCCAATTACTTCTCATTTGAGTATTAGTAGACTGTGTGCTTAATATCTGCTGATACTGCTCCTTCAACAGACATTTAACTGACTATAAAAACCTAACCCTAACCCCAACCTAACAGTCTACTTATAATCTATTGAGAATTGGCATGTAGATGCAATGTAACTTAAATTCAAGAAAATGTGTTAAAGGGACCATCAAAATAAAGTGATGCCGGAAAGGATAATGTCAATAAAAAGGGCATAAAAGGTTAATTATTATGTCCTCTTTAGACACACTGTTTAAATTGTTTTCTGGAAAGATGTTCGAACAACTTTAAAAACCTTACCATTTACAAATCTTCCATAAATTGTTGAGTTGTTTTACAGTACTTTTAACCCAATGCTGTATCAGAAGTAGGGTTGAAAATGGACAAATCCATCCATTAAAAGTGTAATTTACATTAAATTAGAAAAATTAACCTGATGTTGGGTTTGTTCATATTTAACCCATCATTGGATTAAAACAACCCAGTGTTATTATTTTTTTCTGGTACAAATATTTAAGATAAGGAAAGAAAAAATAGCACCTAGATGTTTAGCACTGAAAACCATTTGACACCAGATACATAGACTTTAGGATCACAGTAAAGTACAGACATTGTTTTTGTAAAGAATATGCAAATCACCTTCACATTGATACACAAATAAGAAGCTTCTAGCCATTTGTGTTCATTATCATTGCAGCATTGTGATTAGAAACAGCTTGTTCTTTTGTGTTTTTTCATTTATAAATGACAGTGTGCTTTTCAAATATCTTCGCTCCCAGATTATACTAATGGTACAGTAAATCAATTATGAATAAGCCGAATAGAAGAGGTCCCAGGACAGATCCCTGAGGCACACCCAGATCAATACCCAGAAGGAGGGATGCTTTGTCTTCCACTATTACATGCAGAACTCCACCTTTGAGGTGCAATTCAGGTCATTAGAGGAGATATTAAATTTAGCAAATTTACCAAGCTGATTCCACTAAACTGCTACCCAGTGATGTAAAGTAACAAATTACAAATACTCCAATTACTGTAACTGAGTAGTTTTTCTCAGAAATTGTAATGTACTAAGTAGTTTTAAAAATATGTACTTTTACTTTTCCTTGAGTACATTTTTAGTGCAGTATCGGAACTTTTACTCCACTACTTTATTATTACTTTATTTTTTAAAAATCAGGCCTGTGATTCCTGTTCAATCAAATCGCATTATAATGAACAAACTCAAGACAAGGGCGATTTATTATTGCAGAAAACTGTTTGGAAGCATTAAAAGTGTCCAAGAAGATGTCCAAAATCTTTACACATTGACCCAGAGACTGTTTAGATGCATGTCAGTGATGAGAAGATGACGTCTGTTTACTGTATGATGACCGAAATGGCCTGCAGCCAGCAGGCACAGGATGTCAACAGGACGTCAGATTGACGTTGTGCCTGCTGGGCAATAACTAAATGTACTACAGAATGTTACGTTTACACACATCCACAAATTACATGTCAATGCATCAGCTTTTTTATAGCATAATATGCACTACTCACTACTTATGAGTACTTTTAAAAAGTCTACTTTTTACTCATACTTTTAGTAATATTTACAACAATCACATTTACTTTACTCGCACTACGTTTTTAGGCAAGTAATGGTACTATTACTTAAGTATGATTTTTCAGTACTCTTTCCTCTACTGCTACCTGTACAAAGTCTAACCAAACAGTCTACTGATACGCTAATATTATTATGAGAATTATCTGAAATGTTACAAAGTAAAGAATAACCCACTGTAATATTTACAAATTAGCATGTTATTTCAAGATTTCTTTTAGGGACAAATACACACTTACCAATAACAGTAGGCTCCAGATCAACAAAGATGGCACGTGGAACATGTTTCCCTGAAGCTGTTTCACTGAAGAAAGTGTTGAAGGAGTCATCTCCTCCTCCAATTGACCGGTCACTGGGCATCTGTCCATCTGGCTGGATACCGTGCTCCAGACAGTAAAGCTCCCAGCATGCATTTCCAATCTGTGCTCCAGCTTGGCCAACATGTACGGAAATGCACTCACGCTGCAGATGAAGAATTATTTAATTCCATGTTAATTATGACTAGCAATATAAACATCACCAAAAAAGTGCATCACATAAATTTTGTTACCATATTGTTCTTTGTCTTCCAGCCGATGCTCAGGGTTCGGAATGAAGCTCTAAATGTGTCAAAGTTCTGACAGAGAACATATTTATACCTGGAGCATTGTGGGGTTACAGTGTCTGTAACAGGAGAAGCCACCAATGTTGATACCATCTTCAGGCTGTAAAAGGAGGAAGACAAAAAGTAAAAATGAGGTTAGTACCTCCTACACTCAAAGGAATAGTTTATTGTCAAAGCAATATAAACTTGAAAAGACTGCCAAACAATATTACAAAAAAAAACTTTGATCCTCTGTGCAGTATTTTAACAAAAGCACAGCTGAGCAAACTGTATGCCCTTACATGTGCAATGTCTTGCTTCATGGACTCTCAGAACAAAGAAGCATATATTTATGAAAGAATTAGTAGGTTACTCATGTCTAGGAAACACTTTCATGAATTAATAATGGCTTCTCTTATTTCAGAGAGTTAGTGTAATGTGATACCGTCTGTGTGTGTGTACTAAATGAGGTTTGGTGCAGGAGATTGAGAAAAAAAAAAAACAGTATTACAATAGTTGCTCAGATTGACCAGTGTAGATACTGAGAGCTGTATAACTTAAATATTTCTCTTTTATGTGGCTTCCTGAAAACTGCAAGAGTGCAGCCTGAGCCAGAATTTATGAGTCTGTGGTGCCCAGCTGACTTCTGGAATGTGAAATTCAAGAAATGTTATAATCTCTTCATAAATTATCAATGTAATGAGTTCAAAAATGATATTTCATGCACAATTCCTATGAATACACAATATAGTATCTGCCTTCAAAGCATAGCATCTGTAAATGCGACTGAAAAGGGATTACTTTATTTAAAAGTCAGACTTTTAATGTGTGAAGAAGACGATCAAATTTCACTTTTTCATGTTCTGCTTCCAGTATCACTCTGGCAAGCATTGTCCTTAAAATCAGTGTACATAAGCATGTCATTGATTTTTAGACTAGTTTTGGTATCAGAGAGTTGTCCATTATTGAAATGTATATATTTTTTTATTTAGACGTATAGATTTTGTTAGATTACGTACACTGCAAAAAAATAAAAATAAAATCTGTAAAAAACTGTCAAAAAACTGTCAGCAAGGCTTCCAGAGATATTCCGTTAAAGTACAGAAAATAACCATTTACCAAAATTACATGAAAAAGCTGTAAAAATACAGAACATATTTCACGGTCAAAATTCATTAAATTACAGTTTATTAGTGTTGATAATTTGCATTTAAACTGTAAAAATGGGAAAAAATGGTAGTTAATGCCATTTTACTAATTATTTCTGCAATTATACAGATTATGGCTGTCATTTTACAAATTATTACTGCATATATTTTTTTTATTGTAATTATACAGATTCATTAATGTGATTTTAAAGATTACTACTGTAATTGTACAGGGTAATACAATTAGACTAGTTAATGTGATTATAATGATTATTACTGTAACTATGCAGGTTATTACTGTAATTATACACATCAATTAATGTGATTATACAGATTAATTCATGTAATTATGAATGAAAATAAATCTCTAAATATTTCATTAAACTTTAAACATACATTTAAAACAAAACATTTTTTAAAGAATGGTTAAAAAAAGCTTAGGTACAAATAATTGCTGTTGTCATTAAACACTGTAAATATAACCATAATTTTATGGATATGTCAGCCTGATCTCACGAGTAAACGTAAGTATTTTACGTTTTGTAATTTTAGTGGCTAATTCGTACGAATTCGTACGAGTTCAGTCGTACGAAATTGTACGATTTTAAAAAGGTGGCGTGGCACCTAAACCCACCCCTAAACCCAACCGTCATTGGGGGATAGGCAAAACGTACTAAATCATATGAATTAGTTTGTACGAATTCATACAAATTAGCCACTAAATCAAAAAGTTACGAATTGCCGTGAGATTGTGTTAGATATGTAGGTTAAACTCCAAAAATATTTGCTTGAAAAATACAAAATTTTTATATATCTAATTTTTTTTTTTTTACAAAAAACACATTTGCTAATCATTTAACAACAAAAAGACTAGTGCCATGTGAGGACGCCTGCACAACAAAGCTGAGGATTAAATAGCAATTTATTAAGAGAATCGTTGTGCAATTAAAGGTTGGAACAGGTGCATACAAATAATCCCAAGCGTAAAGGCGGCAAACAAAATAAAGTAAAGGGGTCAAAAGCGGCAAGACAAGGGGAAACGTGTCACAATGCTCAATAAACTGTTCAACTGACTCAGCAACAATGTGTCTGTGTGTGCTGAGTTTATAGTCCTTGAAATCAGTCCATAATGATCTTCTGACTGTGTGTGTACTCAATCAGAATAAGGAACCCGGGTGTGTGAAGTGCATACTGGGAGTTGTAGTTCGTTAAAGTAGGGCGTGTGTAGTTTTCCAGCAATCCGCAGCCACTGGATCGTTTAACCAATAAGCGAGGTAAGCGGCTGCTTAGGGCCCCAGGAAATCTGTATGGTGAGAGTTACAAATACAATTGGAACGTAATCAAATATTATTTAATATGTACAATGAAATATAATATTATAATAATGTGATGTTATTTAATAATAATAATGCAAAATAAAGTATCCATCACGGAGCAGTCTGTTAGGGAAGTAGACGGACAAACAAGGTGAGTAAATGATGATTGATGTTTATTATCACAGCGGAGCAGAAAGGTATAATTATTGAAGTAAATGGAGTTCGGTAGAGCTGATAATCCTTCTGTGAAGTAGGATGGATGACAGACACTGAGGAATGACCGTATGCACACACCAGAGGGCTTGCGGGGGAGACAGACTGACGATACACACAACTTTGACAGGACACCGGGTACACTGGACAGACTGGAAGGAAACAGAGATCAGGTAAGTACAAGAGATGAGTCAGGTAGATAGTGACTACCAGTAGGAATTCGCTATGAGTCCGCTTCATTGGAACGAGACTGGACAATGAGTGAAGTGAGGTGTGTGCTTTTATAGTGAGTTGGAGTGATTGGGTGCAGCTGTGCGTGATTAGTACTCAGGTGAGGATGCTCTTGCGTGATACTGATGGAAGAGCCTGGCCAATCCGTGAAACAGTCCAGCAGTAAAGTTTATATTTAAAAAAAAGAAGTGTTTTTAGTTGTAAATTCATTTTAATAAAACTAATCATTTAAAATGTAGAGATTGCATTAATTTAAAACGACGAAACGAAGATTGAGTGATATTTATATATATTTATAAACAGCAACATAAATAAAAAAATAAATAAAAATTGACATGGTACATTTCAGGACTTGGACCCTACTGTATATGGCTGGAATTGCTTAGAATCACTAAGTCTGCCCCTGATCAGTGGTGATTGTAACAATTAGAATAGCAACATTGTTAGACTGGTAAAATAAACATTTTATAGTTTACAGTGCATGCATTATTTGCAGCCTACAAACAACAGGCTATTATTTGACATTATTAACCTCACATTAATCTTCATATGATTACAATCTTCGCGAAAAAGAATTTGACTGAATTTTTGTTTCCCTATTTTTACAGGAATAATCTGTAAATATTAACATAAAATTATGTGTTACTCTCTGAAAATACAGAATATTTCCATTAAAAAACAGAAAAATAACAAAATACCAAAATACAAGCAATAACTGTAAATTTAATGTTAGAATTTTTTTTATTACAGAACATATCTGTAAAACAACAGGTATTTCACTGTATAATGAATGTAAAAACTAGAAAATTATGTAAAAAATGCAGACAATTACCTGTAAAATAACATTTATTTTTTACAGTGTATCCTCTAGCTATCTATCTCTCTCTCAATTCAATTCAATTCATTTATTGATTAATTGGCATGACAAATGTTACAAATGTATTGCCAGAGCATTTATAAAGTTTACATTAAGTAACATTAAGTTACATAGTAAACACAGTAATAGTAGTAGTAGTAAAAAAAGTTTTCTAAATAATGTAAGATTAGAATTTCTAATTGCAAATTTTGAACAAAGAAACATAAAAAAAAGCTTATTTTTAAAATACAAATTTATTATCATCCATCATTTAAAAAACAAAACAAAAACAACAACAGAAATCTGTTAAAACTTGTTTTAAATTAAAAACTGTAGCCTGGCGCAGTAGGTAGTGCTGTTGCCTCACAGCAAGAAGGTCGCTGGTTCAAGCCTCAGCTGGGTCAGTTGACGTTTCTCTGTGGAGTTTGCAAGTTCTCCCTGCGTTCGCGTGGGACCCTGGCTTAATAAAGGGACTAAGCCAACAAGAAAATCAATGAATGAATAAATTTGACTTAAGGCCTTCTTCTATTGGTTATTTTCACAATTTATCATGGCATCCTGTCAAAAACGGGACAAAAGAGCTCATAACAACCAAATTCTGTTTTTTGTTAGTAGGGAGGGGTGGGTTTTTTGAACCACTCAAACCCCCCTGTCTGCGCACCTGGTGTGTGTATGTGTGGTTGGTTTATCTCTGCTTGTGTGTGACTTGTGGGCATTCCATAGGATTCCATTGTTTTTATTCTGTACTATTGCTCTACCCCAACAATATCTCTAAACAAAATCCTCTAAAGAAGGAAGAAAAAACAACCAAATATGCTCAATATACTCATAATGCACAGCCTCCTTATTGTAACAATACCTGTGTAATACCCCTGACATTATACACATTTGTGTCCTGATATGTCACACACACACACACAGAGAGAGAGAGAGAGAGAGAGAGAGAGAGAGAGAGAGAGAGAGAGAGAGAGAGAGAGAGAGAGAGAGAGAGAGAGAGAGACGATATAGTGGTGTTCGTTGGAATCTTATAGCCGTTGACTTCTAAAGTACTGTAGTTTTGTTCTCCTATGAATATGTCTACTACCAGTTTCAAAACAGAACCTGCAGAACTCCAAAGATGGATTACGTGTTTATGCTGGCTTCTAGTGGTGGTAAACGGTAAATATAGTAGGCTGAACCACATTCAGAATAATCTTTCTATTCAGCAATTTGACAAACAGATGGCTATTTTATATACTATAAATGTTTAATTAAATTTAATGGATGGCTAATGGTTATAGTTTTCAATTCAATAATACGTTTTCTACATGTTAATTTGTCTAAATGAATAAAATAACCATCTCTCTCCGATATCACAGAAGCTAATTAATGACTGGTCAACACCGTTAAACCGTCTGTTAACTGATAATGGCACTTTAAGCGGATAATTTAATTATTTACAGAATAAATACGATTTAGTAGTCTAATAAAGGACGTAGCTAGCCTGGTGAAAGGGGTGGTTCTTTTTTTCTAAAAAGCAGGACATTATTGCAGTTATTCATTTAATACATTCTATTTTATTATGATGTTTAAATACTGCATTGGGACATTTTAGGCACTATTTTTAGCTGGATTAGCTCCACACTTTTTGATATACTAAAATATTTCTTAAAGGTTTAGAATAAATATGAAAAAGATATATACTTATTTTTAAAAATACAAATTTATAACATCATATATCATTAGAAAAAAATGTAATCTGTTAAGATTTTAATTAAAAACTGTAGCCTATTGTCAATTAGCTTTTTAGGCAAAAACAAACTGAGTAGCACATTCAACTTTTCTCAGAATCTGGACATTTGAATATTGAACAATTAAAACATAATAATAATAATAATAATAATAATAATAATAATAATAATAATAATGATAATAATAATAATAATAATGATAATAATAATAATATAATAATAATAATAATAATAATAATAATAATAATAATAATGATGATGATAATAATAATAATAATAATAATAATAATAATAATAATAATAATAATAATAATGATGATGATAATAATAATGATGATAATAATAATAATAATAATAATAATAATAATAATAATAATAATAATAATAATAATAATAATAATGTAGAGCTTAACGATTTTCATAGCCTCTCTTGCAAAAAGTACATTTGAAAATTCATGGACAGCAACAATAGGCTAATTACAATTGAAATCCTATCTTTTTTCTTTTTCTATAAGGTCCAATAATTTAGAATAAAAGTTCCTTGTAAAATACAAACAACAATACAGTAGGTCAACAATGAAAGATGACTTCACTTACATCAGATTGCTTGGTCTTAAAGCCTTTGTTGTTTTCACAATTTACGATGGCTTAGCAGTGAAAATAGGACAAATAAGCTCAGCTCATGTATGGGACAAATTCTGCACCTTTGTCTATGGGTTTGTTGGTCTTTTGAACCACACGAACCCCACTGGCTACGGGCCTGCTAATAATTGGCAGTCTGCCAAAAAGCGTTATTTGCAGTGAATGTAGCAGAAAGAAACCAACTTTTGCACTTAAACTTTAAATCAGACATATTGATACTAAACTCCCAGGTGATTGTGTAATTAGAAATGCATTTACCAAAAAGATCAAAACCAATTTTATAGATTAAATTCTTTCCATTAAAAATAAAAAATAATAAATAAATAAATAAATAAATAAATAAATGAATAAATAAATAAATAAATGAATGAATGAATGAATGAATGAATGAAGGAATGAATGAATGAATGAATGAATGTTCAGTTGGACCAAAAAGATCAAAACCAATTTTATAGATTAAATTCTTTCCATTAAAAAAATAATAAAAATTTAAATGTTCAGTTGAACAGATGGGGCAGATAACTCTTGGTTTTTTATATGTTTTCAAACTAATACTGTTATAATAATGAAATTATTACTCTTAATAAAAATAAATTTGATTGGTTCAGCCAGTAAGTGCTGTGTGTTGCTAACTGATTTCGCAATGGCAAACTATAGAAACACGACCTGAGATGGTAAAGCTGTTTATTCACTAAAAAAGCACAATGCTGAAGTGTCTGTTTTATTTTTATGACCCAGAAATCTGTTCCATTGTGCATAGTGGTAAAAACACCACTAGGGGACAGTACAACTTTGTTTTCATGAAATGTTTTTTTTTTTTTTTTTTTTTTTTTTTTTGCCTTTCAAAAACATAACAATTTAGGCCAAATTCAATCCAAACATAATCTTGCACAAACTGACTGAGACATGTCAGATATACTGTAAATCTAATATAAAGTCATAAAATTACACAAAACAAACAAACAAACAAACATAAAAATAAACAAACAAAAAATGTATAAAATAACTTAACAAAAAAGAGCAACACACCGTGCAGACACCAAACAGAAACTCTGTAAGGGGTTAAGTAAAACCGTATCTTTTTAATATAACCATAACAATTTGCAGTTAAGTCATCCTAATGTACTCCTAATTTCACAATGTCTCAACAAATAGAAGGAAACATTGAAATATATTGTTTTATCCAGTTTTCCACATCAGACCAGAAATGATTAACCAGATTCCAATGAAGAAAAAGATGTTCAACAGTTTCATAATTGCAGAATTGCCAAACATTACAATTCAAATTAAATCTTTTTCTCAGAAACTCCTTTGCAGGGGTTTTCATGAAATTGTATTGTTCAGGGAAAAGAAAGAATGCTGACAATGCCTTTAGTTTTAGTAAGACAATTTAAATGATTTAAAATAACTTTTAAAAAGTTAAATTAAAACAATAAATAAAGTTTAAAGTGAAAAATGCATGGTAGCTAAAATGTTTGAAATAGAAAGAAAGAAAGAAAGAACGAAAGAAAGAAAGAAAGAAAGAAAGAAAGATCCACTATGGATATCGAGTTAATGCATAAATATAGCATTGCACTGCATGCCACAAATCATGGTCAAAACTGACACATCGGCTTGTCAAAATGTAAATTAGCTGCATATACTAAAATGTGCATCAGATGAAATTAGGCAAAATATCTGCTAAGCAGTGGCCAACAGGTCTCAGACCATCACAAAGAAATATGCTGGCCAACAGATTTACAGCCATCAAGGTCAGCAAGCTCAAAGTGACGTTGTACTTCTTTCCATGTCCTAATTAATCACTAGACTGACCTTAACCCTGTAACCCCCCCCCCACACACACACACACACACGCACACACATGCAAAGGAATGAATTACTTTGATTAAGGATTGGCACAGTTTTTGCCAGCAAACATGGGTCTCATGCTGTGGGTTTAAATGTCTTTCATGCATTAAACTTCATAATAATAAATGTATAAAACTTATATTTTGATACATTGCATTAAACGTTTTGCACACTTTTGACCATGATACTTTCTTCTGTGTGGTTACTTGCCATGAAACAATACTATAGTATATCGGAGTAAATACTACAGTATTTGTGAACCATACTACAGTAAAGTGTACTCTACTGTTTATATTATTATAGTACAATTACTTAACCGAAAATGTAGTGCAAGTAGAGTAAAAGTATCTGTTGTAAATATTACTCAAAATACGAGTAAAAAGTAAACACTTGAAACAGCACCTATGATGAAAATCATCTTTTGTAAGCTGTTTGGACAGAACTGTGTGTGGGTATAGCGTGTCCACAGCCATATTGGGGTGATAGAAAAACAATAAACCTTTTTTTAATTCCCTGATGTTAAAATAGGATCCAAATCCCTCCCATTTTGAGGCCTGTAGGAGTGCAGTTTCCCCTCCAACCAAATTGATTGACAGACATGTATTAGCATATCTCCATAGTAATGCGTATAATCATATCCACAAGACAGGACGTGCGCAAAGTAACTGAGATTAAAAGATCTGTTTAGTTCTCTGTGATCATCTGCACCTCAAGAATGAGTTTTACAAATTTACATCATTATTAAAATATTGCATGTTTGTAATAAATACAAAAAAAAAATTCCACGTAATTCATCACCATAGGCGTATATCAGTACAATTATTAAAAGAAGATATTTCAATCCTGGTTTGTGGACTTAAATAAGGTTTATTTTGAACTTGAGCATAACGGATATCCATAAAGTAGTGTATAATAATGTGCATTCTGTCACATTTGCCGTGCAAAATCAATGCAAAGCTAAATGTGCTGTGTGTGACTCAGTAAGGCTTGAATCAACTCCACAACAAATACATCAAATAATCATTTGGAAAAGTGCTTACTGTAGGAAGAGAGATCTGCTTCATTTTTGTCTGTCACTGTGCTGTTTATCTACGTAAAGGCTATGGCTCTGACGCGGAGAACCAGCTCATTTACATTAAAGGCACATGCAACAAAAACTGCTACAATGTCATAAAAGCTCAAATTTTCCAGATATAAAAAGGTATAATACATAATCTGATGGGTGTTTTAAGCTGAAACTTTACAGACACATTATGGAGACACAAATGACTTATATAAAAGCTTGAAAAAGGGGTAAAATAGGTGCTCTTTAAAAGTAATTAAGAGTAGTGAGTATTACACTGTGAAAGGTTGATGCATTTGCATGCAGTTTGTGCATGTGTGTAAAAATGTAACATTCTGTAGCGCATTTAGTTATTGTTTAGGGCTATTTGGTGATTTCAGTCATTATACAGCAGGCATCCGTGCAGTCTAAACAGTCTCCGGTCATTGCATGTAACGATTTTGTGACTTGTCTTGAGGTTGTACTGTATGATGCATCTTTTCTATCTATCTTTCAAGTCCCGAACCATGCAAGCTAGTGGCGACAGCGGCGAGGAAAAAACTTCACCAATTGGCGAATGTGAAGGATAAAAAACCTAGAGAGAAACCAGGCTCAGTTGAATCAGACACATGCTCTCTACTCCTCCATGACCACCAAAGCAGCTGCTCAGGATACAGCCTGATCTGGGATTGCGGAAACCTTGGGATCACTGCATAGTCTCTGGGGGCCTCGGGATGAGTATCCCCAGGTAGAAATAGAGAATAAAGAGAATGGTTAACGTAGCGGCTGTTCATAGTGTATATAAACGAGATGCGAAAAACCTGGTGCAAAACGTGGTGCACATTCATGTATCATACAGCTAAGTGATGCACTGAGTTTATGCTTTACTAAAAAGATAGGTTTCTAATCTAGTTTTGAACTGCGAGAGTGTGTCTGAGCCTCAGACATTATCAGGAAGGCTATTCCAGAGTTTAGAAGCCATATATGAGAAGACTTGACCTCCTTTACTCGATTTTGCTATTCTATACTACCAGAAGCCCTGAGTTTTGAGATCTGAAAGAGCATATTGGATATTTGTAATTTGTTACTTTACACCACTGGTTCCTATAACCATTATGGACTTATAGAACAACTAATGCATTACCACATCTTATTAATTAAGTACTTTACTATAGTATGGTTCAAAAATGCTACACTATTTGCTATAACTGACTTTAGTAGTTTTTAGTTACCGCATGAGTGTGATATATACTGTAACAGCAAACAGAAGTAAAACTGTTATAAATGACAGAAATTTCAGAGTAGCGAAAATGTCTCTTATTTCCAATACAATGAAACATGCCGCGTGATTATATTTGTTATGTAATCTAATTAAGAATATTTCCCTTTCAAGATTTGGATGAAGCCCCTGGGAGCAACTAAAACACAAATGGTGTGAAGCTGGCAATGGCGTTCAGCTGTTAGCTGATTACATTGATTCCATTTATTTGTGACCGTTTTCCAGTCACTTCACTCCTGAAGGTGAGTATTTCATCTCCATGTAAACACTTTGAGCTCCTTCTGAAAGCTTGATTTTTACTGAGGAAGCAGATTGGAAAAAGCAAAGCGTTTTGGGATAATCAATACTGACATGGATCAATGCAGTTAATTATTGATTTCATTCATTAACACACTCCACTCTCCTTATTCACTTACACAATTAGAATATTAAATAGTCAGAGTAGTATATTTAATATAATACATTTTACACACATCATTTATCTGCAAAAAAACAAAAACATAAGTGCACTGGTATGTGGACAGCTAAGTAGGCCTAAAATTACACTGTCAGTGTGCATTTCAATCTTAGATGCAGGTTTTGACCTGAATCTGTTATCCGAACTGCTAAACCATAGTAAATATCCTCGTTTTAGTTACATTTTTAAAAAAGCCATCTGTCATCTTGTTGCTTTCTGTTATGTAACCTTGCTTTGCAAGGAGTGCCAAACTTAGTTAATCATTACTGTTATCTACTGTCAAATACCCACTAGTATTTAGGCTAATGTTCTGTAATGGTTCACTAAATATTACAAACAAAATGTTCTTATGTTCATGTTTTAACATTAAATCTTATTAAAAAGCACTATTGATAGATACATAGTTACTTAGAATCAGTGATTGGTAATACTGCATAATCTGGATTATGAAATAAGTACTTAGTAATTAGATTACATTTTCAAAAAGCTCATAATCAGCTTAGTTACATTTCCAATGATTACAGGATTACATATCGTCAATATACTTAATTATTCATCATTTATTGATTCTATTATTTCTTTTTTCTATTTTTTGTATAAAAAAAGCTCATTAAAAATAGCATATTTAAGTTTTTAAACATCCGTCAAGAAACCACACAATGTAATTAGATTACATTACATTTTTGAAAAGCACATAATCAGCTTACATTTTAAATGATCTGATGATTCCGATTAATATTAAATATCATTCACAAAGAGTAGATCTAATTATTAAAGTACTTACAGTACAGTCGAGTACCCAGAAAAGTGCTATATAAATGAAAAAAATTTATAATAATTTCTTGATTCTATTATTTCCTTTTCTCCTTTAAGTAATCTTATTTTAAGCTTGTAAAATCGTCTAGTTTTGTAAAATAAAAGGCCATATAAATGTCATTAAAGGCCATATTTGCAGATCTGTTAGGTGTTACATACTTTTATAATAAAAACAATGGTGATTTTATTGGTTAAAAAAAGAAATAAAACATCTACAGCAAATATCCTAAAACCTGCTAAATAGTATTTTTAAATTAGTTTTAAATATAGTGTATAACTGTAAATTGACTCAGAATCATTACTATAATTCATTTTCATTTTATTCACATCAGTAACATTTAATTTTACGTCTGATATTGATATTGTTCATTGCAATACTTTGGTTTCATGTGTGTTACCATGGTGTTTAGTTGTGTTAATGACACTGAGCACTATCTTTGTGTTTTTCTGCTTGTGGAAAATTTGTTTGTGATGAGCATTGGTTCATGATGTGTCTCATCATCGCTTCATTTAGGTTTTGTTTTTGTCTGTGTAACAAAGGTACAATGTGTGAATGTTAGTAATTCAAAATATTGGCATATTAACACTGTAGAAATGATTGAAATATGGAAGTTTACCTTAAAATGTAGATTTTTTTTACCTGTAAAATTAGACTGCTGGTTTTTTTTACTGTACATTTTACACATTTTATACATATCTAGATAATATAGGGTTAAAAAAATTGCTGTATGATGTTTTGGTTGCCATTTTTTACAGTGCACATTAGGCATGGGATGATAACCGTTTCAGGGTTTTAAAACCACCAAAATTTTCTGCTATATTTTTCCTACGATTTTATACGATTTTTTTGTTTTGTTTTGATTTTTTGTTTTTTTTTGGACAACAGTATCTCCAGCAGAAAAGTTATCCAAAGGTGCTCTTTTAAATTGTAAATTAATCTGTGTTTTTGAAACTAATGAAGACAGCAGAAGTCAATGATTCATTTGAATTATTTAGCCTGACATAATATAATAAATGTTTCTCAAAATAAAATATATTGTGCTCAAAGGGGAAAAAAGTCATTGTTTTTTACCCAGACATTTAAAAAGAACATATTTTAGAGCAGTAATCACAATACCGTGATAGTGTGATGTTTTTTTCAAGGTTATCATACCGTCAGAATCTTACACCGGCCCATGCCTAGTGTACATAAATAACACAAAACACAACAAAATTAATGATAAACTTTACAAAACAGAGGTATACTTAGAGGATGCTATTCTTATAGTTTTAATTGGTTAAAAAAAAAAATAATAATCATATTTCAGATTTCATATTTCGTGATTCAGTTTTTTTGCCATGAACGTTGATGTTGAAAATTCAACTTTGCAGTTTAGTAGAGTTTCTTTTATTGACATTTTAGTTCTTTGAAACAATGTATTGTTTAAAAAAATAAACATTAAAAAGCCTGTAAAATAGTAAGCAGATAAGAATTAACAGAAAGAAACCTCAAAATTATACACTCTCAGAAAAAAATGGTGCAATGTTGTACCAAAAAAGTTACAAACCCTTGTCACTGGGGCAGTTCCTTTTTATGGAACAGAATTCCACCTTAAGACAAAGAAACAAATTTGTACCATTGCAGTTTATACCTTTAAGGACATTATTTGTACCATGGGAAACCAAAATGTAGCTTTGGTTTTTAAAACATGCAGATACAATATTGTACCTTCATCAAAGGTACACATCTGATCCATAAAGGTACCACTAAAGTGACAAGATGATTTGTACCTTAACAGTGTCAAATGTGTACTTTCAAGAACTATTAAAAGGCAATTTGCTATATCTAAAATGTGTCTAAAATGTGTAAAATGTGTTTATTTTCAGTAAATATAAAATATCAAATACATTTTTAAACAACGTTTTTTTTAAAGTTTACTCTAAATATTTTACTTAATTGGATTAGTGATAAATCTCCATCACTTAAAGGTTGGCACAAGCAAATTTTTTAGTTAATTCCACTGGAACATTTTACCCATGTTTTACATAAAAAAAGAACATCTTTTCAAAGTTTGGACTCCATATTTGTATTATTTGGAACCTAGTCTTTGCCCTATCATGCGAAAAGGAATTTTGTCACTATTATTATCTGAAAAATAAGCAATGTTTTTAGCCCTTTTTCTGATTTTTAAATTTTTTTAAAGGCCTGTTTTATATGTAATCTGAGCTTTTTTTTCTTTTCCTTTTTTTTCTTTTTTTTTCTTCTCTCCGTTGTTTTGTGTTGTTACTTTGCGTGTCTTTTGAAGATGTTTTGTTATGGCTGTATTATTGTGAAAATCTAATAAACATAATTATTAAAAAAGTTTATTTTTGTGTAAATGCACATTTTTAATTTACAATAAAGAATAAAAATACTTGAACATTAATCAAAAGATCTATTTTTTGATAAAATTTCACAACACTTTTCACAATAATGTTACAGAAACACATTCTCCCATGTACAATTGAAACTTTTTTTTCCTCCAATTTTCACACAATGCCTTTGTAATCACTTAAAAATGTCATTTAATTTACGTAATTTTAAAATAGAAATAGAATTATGCAAAACTATTGTAATGAGATATGCACAATGTTTGATAAGTTTTACAATACTAAAATGTCTGCATGCACACTTTGCATATGCAGGACTTTTGCCACCTCACGTGTGTAGTGGAAAGCAAATGCCAAAAGGTGCAGCTATCAATAATGAAAATGTATTTATCTGGGAATGCTTACCAAATGTTTATTAAAAATGCCTGAAATGTTAAATTTACAACACCTATAGTTTTGTTTGACCAGTTTTGTATTATAGAACTTAATCATTAATGTTTATGAGTTTCTTTAAACACATGCTTTTAAATTATGATTTATGTTTTAATATGAAAATTATCCATAAATCACTTTGCCTTTTCAGTCAAATTTATTTTCATATTTATTGTAATAAAGGGGTTGTCCAATACTTATGTACCTTTTTTATGAGAACAATTGTGTACCTTCATTTCAATTGTACCATAAAAGCTACAGAACAGTATCATAAGAGGTTTTTTCTGTACCATATAAGGTACAACTTTTACAAAGGTACAAAACTGTTCCTCAAGGAACATTATTTGTACAAACGTGTACTTTTTTCTGAGAATGTATTACTTCAAACTATTATAAATGAGATTAAAAGTCACTTTTTCAAATTTTTTACATCAAAAGAGGGAGGAAAGAACAAGGTCACATAATGCAATAAAAAGCATAAAGAATACCAAAAAACATTAATTATAAAATACAAAAAAAAAAAAAAACAGTTCATGGCCATGGTTTACAGTGTAATTAGGATTATGATTTTTATTATCCATTTCTTCTTTCTCTTAAAGGTATTTACTACATTTGCAAAATGGTTTAATCCTGCAACATTTAAAGCACAGTGGTAATTTATCGGCCCTGGTTTAACGTGCAGGTTTGATAGGGTCTAATTGGTGGATTAAGGCCTCGTTAAAACAGATTAAGACTGATGGGATTATGTGGCTGTGAGAGACATGAGACTAAACAGGAGACGCAGCAAGAGTTTAGGGGTGTCAGTGGCAGAGGGGGAATTAGTTGATTAAAGCAGCCTCTACAATAGCAGACCCAGGAGGAGGCACACGATGGTGATTTATTCCTGCTAGTGGGTGGTGGAACATTTGTGTATACTTCCACACTGCGAGAGTGAAAAGTCTTCATCAATTTGTACCCATTATCATGTCAATAGACTAAAAGGGGTTGGGCATAAACGCAAATACACGCACACACACACACACACGCTTCTGTTCCCTCCATCTGTGTGAGTTTTTGAAATAATTCAGCTAAAGTGGGAATCTTTCCCAACATTCTCTCTATCTCTCACTTGCTGTCACACGCACACACCTTCTAGAGTCCTTTTACCGTAAACCTTATTCATTTTCCTGAAACAGTGACACGGACAAGCCCTTATGTTGATTAAATGGACGGGCAGAGTTAAAGTGCCAGGAATTTGCTATGCTATCTTATTAGAAAATTTGTAATATTATGTAACGACCAAATTTGTCAAATGTTTCTGCATTTAATGTACAGTTAGTTCTCATAGTCAAGTTCACAAGTTTGAATACGGAGTTTAGTCCAGCTGGAATCATTGAGCATTCAAGATACTTCATTTCAAGGAATCTAAGGAAGTTTAGTGATGGAGTTTAGTTAAAGGGACAATTCACCAAAAAATTGTATTTTTTATTTTAAAAAAATTATTTATGTTCTCTCATGCATTAAAAAAAAATGGTTCATTGGATTTGCAATTTTTTAAGGTAAGTGGTCGCAAACTATTTGGGGCTGAATTTAAACAAACAAATTAAGCTGAAAATGACTGAATCCTCAAAAATAATACCTTTACAAATTAAAATTCATACATGCACAACACAATTAACATTTACAAAATCCAGTTGGTCAATTTCTAAACAATTTGTGAATTCACAAGTAAATATTTTCGCCAAATAAATTGAATTAGCATTATTTTGAATCTACAAATTGAATTTGTGTACTTTTTAATCATGTTTTGAATTCACAAATTGAATGTGTATGGGTGATTCCCAGTGATGGGTTGCAGCTGGAAGGGCATCTGCTGCGTAAAACATATGCTGGATAAGTTGGCGGTTCATTTCGCTATGGCGACCCCAGATTAATAAAGGAACCAAGCTGAAAAGAAAATGAATGAATGAATGAATTGTGTTTTGAATTCACAAATCTGAATCTCTTACAAGTGAATCTCTTGCCTCTTGCACTGCCCCACCGCTGGTGCATCAATGATCATGCCTATGATGCCACTTGCACAAGATCTGCCAGCCTGGTTAGTGCTGGCCAGCCGGTCACAATGGCTCATTGGTGCAATCAGACTCAGCTATGCGATTCAGTTCACCAAACTGCCTCCCAAATTCACGGGTGTGTATTTCACCAGGGTTAGCCCTGTGTCCGTCCCTGTCTTCTGGCGAAGGATGCAATTAAGAGAGAGGAGAGCGCGCCGAGCTGATGCTGACCTGTCTGAAGGAGTTCGAAAGGAATATTGTGGTCTCTCTGAAATTATTTCAGAGACTCCTGGGGCATATGGCATCTGCAGCAGCTGTCACGCCACTCGAGTTGCTTCATATGAGACCACATCCACACTGGCTTCATGATTGGGTCCCCAAATGCGCATGGCACATGGGCACACACCGGGTCACTGTCAATCCGCTGTGTCGCCACGCTCTCAGCCCCTGGATGGACTCTGCATTTCTACAGGCTAGAGTGCCTCTAGAAAAAGAGTCCAAGCATGTTGTTGTCTTGGTGGATCCTTCCAGCACAGGCTGGGGGGCCATGTTTTGCGGGCATGCAGCTGCGAGTCTGTGGAAAGGAATCCAGTTGCATTGACATATCAATTGCCTGGAGCTGGTGGCAGTGTATCTTGCTCTGCAGAGCTGAAGGGGAAGCATTTGCAGATCTGGCTAGTTGCGTACCTCTGGCCCAACTGGACCTGGACATCAGAACTCGCCGCCCCCCCCCCCCCCCCTCACCCCCCTCTAATCGTCTGCATCAGAACTCCCACCCCACCCCCCGGCAGATCCTTTTCAGGAGGATTTTTTTCTCTCAGGGACAGGGCACCATCTGGCAACCATGCCCAGATCTCTGGAACCTTCACGTGTGGTCCATAGACGAAGTAAGGAAGACTTAGGTAACCTACTGGTTCTACTGTTTGCGGTCGTTAACACCATCACTTAGTCTAGAGCACCCTATACGAGGCATGCCTGTGCCCTGAAGTGGAGTCTATTTACTGAATGGTGCGCTTCTCTCAGAGAAGACCCCCGGACTTGCTAGATAGGCGTTGTGCTTTCTGTCCTTCAGGATAGGTTGGAGCAGAGGCTGCTACCCTCCACACTGAAGGTTTACATTACTGCCATTTCCGCTCATCATGACACGGTGGATGGTGGCACCGTGGGGAGGCATAACCTTATCATCCAGTTCCTCAGATGCGCGAGGTGATTTAATCCACCCTGTCATATCCAAACATAGATTGGCCCACTGGATAGTGGATCCCATGTCACTTGCTTATCAGAGCTAGGACAAGTTGTGCCCCCCGGGAGTGAGAGCCATACTGAAAAAAACTGCTTAAACCACCCTATGCTGGTTGGCTGGTATTAGCTGGTTGACCAGCCTGGCTTTAGTGGGGTTTTGGTCTTTTCCAGCGTGGTCTTAGCTGGTCAGGCTGGAAAATGACCAGCCAAAACCAGCTATGTCCAGCTTAAACCAGACTGGTCAAGTTGGTTTTAGCTGGATTTAGCTGGTCATTTTCCAGCCTGACCAGCTAAGACCAGGCTGGAAATGGCTGGAAACCAGCCTGGAAATGGCCAAAACCCCTCTAAAACTAGAGTGGTCAACCAGCTAAAACCAGCCAACTAGCCTAGGCTGGTTTAAGCTGGATTTTTAAGGTGGAGTGCATTCCACTAGGAGCGTCGCTTCTTCTTGCCGGTTTGCACGTAGCACCTCTCTAACAAATATCTGTAGAGCTGCGGGCTGGGTGACACCTAATACATTTGCGAGATTTTCTCATGTTTGCTGGTGAACTCCGGTGAATGAGGAAATTCGGTTTGGTGTTGTAACATGCTTGCCTCGCCTTTCTCTCTAACACAGAGATACGTGCGCTTTTTTCACTCTGTTCAGTTGAGTTCCCCACTTGGCGAACCCTGCAGAGTTCTTCCTAGGCCCCCAGCACCCGACTCAGTGGAGGAGTCAGGTGCCTGACCCATTATGTTGTTGGCATGGCCACTTGGTCAGCCGCGTTCTGGGTATAGGTGCCTGCTATGCCCGATCCCCACTTGCGATCCCATATGCTTCACTCAGCATGGTAAAGTTCTCCACTATAGGTGGGCCCGTGTCTTCCTTCCCTGATAACCATCCTTCATATGTGTACTCCCCCTTCTTAGGGTTAGTCCATATGTCTTCTTGTCACCAGGTCTCCCCATTTGAGCAGCATGTGGCCTCTGCAGCATCCTCCCTATTAGAACTGCACGCTTTCCCAACGTACTGTCATATTTAAAAATTCCTAGAAACCTAACTAGGTGTATTTTTTACGACTCCCCAAAAATATAAATAAGCCTTTAAATGCTTTACAGGTAAGTAAGGTAAGTTAGGGCCACGGGGCACGTTGGAGAGCTGCGTCTCTGGTGATAATGGTGCCCTCATGTTGAGAGCCTGGCAAACATCTCACCAGTGACGTAAGGTTCAATCGCTGTGGCGTTTTCCATACATTTCCCCATAGTGGAAGTTTAGCACTGAAGTTTCCATCCAGCTGGGGAATGAAACTGTTACTACGTGACCCTTGTTCCCCAAAGGTGGGAACAGAAATGCTATGTTCCTTTGCCACAAGCGGTTGCACCTTAGCTGACAGCTTAGTTTGGCTCTTCAACTAAAAAAGGTGTTTCTGCATGCACGGCTGGCATCTGTATGCAAAAATGATTGTAATTGCTGCCAGCTGTGAATGCTGACGCCTTACCTTAATATCTTAATAAAATGCAGTAAATCCAATTAATAATTTTTTTCACAGTGTGTGGTTTTAAATCTTTGAGTTTCTTTCTTCTGTTGAACAAACAAGAAGATATTTTGAAGAATGCTGGTTTCTGGGATCCATTGACTTCCATAGTAGAAAAAGAATAAAATAAAATATAAATAAAATGCAAAATACTGTGGAAGTCAATGAGTACAATTAACCGTTTTTTTTTTTTTTCAAAATATCTTTTTTTTGTGTGTGTTTATCAGAAAAAAGAAACGCAAATAGATTAGAAACAAGTGAAGGGTGAATAAAAGATGACAAAATGCTCATTTTTGGGTGAACTATCCCTTTAAAGAAACAGAAACAATCTTATACAGGCAGAACAAACATGAAAAGCAATTGAATCCCAAATCAAAGTGTGTTTCAGTCCAATTCTGAATCGTAATCTCCTGGTCTCTATTACTGACACTTCATATAATAAAAGACAGATTATATATTCTATAACGTTAGTCATGCTGAGAGCCTTTAATTCCTCATACGCACTTAAAGTTCTCTGTGATTTGTTTTCGGTGACCTGTAAACAATACCAGGTGTTAAAATGTCAGCCATTTGGAAAGACGAATTACAGCATGTCCTTTGATGCTTGTCCATTGAGGACTTCTGAACCCCATTGAAGAATCACACTGCAGTATGGCCCTTTACCAATGCAAACACCCAAACAATCAAACTCACAGACACAAGTGCACAAGATTATATTTCTGGGCGCGGCCATATGATTTCATAGAACATTCATTGTCATTTTATTCTTTATTCAAAAGATGATCTAACTGCTGCTGAATAAACTTGGGTGAATGGAAATTAATCCCCATTCAAGTTTTCTTTGTTCGTAAAGAAGAAAGAAAGAAAAAACAGTTGATACTGTGCTTGTATATTAATCAAACAAAGGACTGTTTACCTTTTATTTTATGAAATTGTTATTTTGTGTTATATACTGAATAAATGCTAAATTAAATGGATAATTTGCTCAAAAATGAAATTTTACGCACTATTTACTTACCCTCAAGTCGTCATCATCATGAGTTACTTTCTTCTGCTGAACTCAAAGAATTGTGAAAACCTGTAACCATTGACTTCCATAGAATTTGTGTTTTCTATATGCAAGTCAATGTTAACAAGTTTTCAGCATTTTTCTAAATATCTTCTTTTGTGCTCAACAGAAGAAAGAAACTCCAATAGGTTTGGAAAAAGTGAAGGTTGAGTAAAGATGACAGAATTTTCAGTTTTGGGTAAACTATCCCTTTAATTTCCTGTAACTCAACGTTCATCTTGCCAGTAAGGCCAAGGTCATGGGTTTGATTCTCATATACTAATAAAATGTGTATTTGAAATGTATCGTAAAGTGCTATTCACAAAACGAGTGATAGCTATAACTATAACAATCAAAATATATTTTCCTAAAAATTATTTCGCAATTTAAAAGAATCTGACTGTTGATCAGCCTACCTATAGACCATTTCAATGTGGTCATGTCATTGGCCCTTGAACATTTCCTGCTTGTTATGATACTATTTTTTAATTGTAACAAGAGGCAATTCAATCCTATTTTCATGTTAAAATAGCTATTATAACATTATTTATCAATAACTGGACCTTTTTGGATTCTCGGGAACTATAGAAATTATAAATGTAAAACAGGAAATACATTAGAACCATTGTTATTGTTTACATTCCTGAAAATGGTCTATAGGGGAAAAGGAATTAAAAGTTGGCATATATATATATATATATATGTGTGTGTATATATATATGTGTGTATATATATGTGTGTATTGCCAATTGCCAATTTTTTTGTACCCATTGCCAATTTTTTTTTTCCCCTGACCGAGGGCTCCCTCGGCACAGACACACTGGCTCACAGTATGTTTTATTTATATATATATATATATATATATATATATATATATATATATATATATATATATATATATATATATATATATATATATATATATATATATATATATTAACATAAAAATTATAATAAATTATAATTTTGTTTATGATGCATGAGGTTAACATGCTAGATTTTTAACACAAGCGTATGCTCATAATTCTTTTTTTATGCAACTTATTGCTCAATTTTGTCCTTATTGTGATAATATGAATACATTTAAACATATTAAAAGGTAGTGCATGACAAATATATTTTTAAGTAAGGGATAATGTATAGTTGTTCTCGAATAAAGCACTGTTGCATTAGGCTTTATTCTTTGAAAGCTATCAAAAATACTAAGGTAATATGGCTACCACCACTTTTAGTGTCCAACTGTTTCTAATCAGCCAATCACATGGCAGCAAATCAATGCATTTGGGCATGTAGACATGGTCAAGACGATCTGCTGCAGTTCAAACCGAGCATCAGAATGGAGAAGAAAGGTGATTTAAGTGACTTTGAACGTGGCATGGTTGTAGGTGCCAGATGGGCTGGTCTGAGTATTTCAGAAACTGCTGATCTGCTGGGATCTTTACGCACAATCATCTCTAGGGTCTACAGAGAATGGTCCGAAAAAGAGAAAATATCTAGTAAGCAGCAGTTATGTGGGCGCAAATGCCAGAGGTCAGAGAAGGATGGCCAGACTGGTTCCAGCTGATAGAAAGGCAACAGTAACTCAAATAACCACTCATTACAACCGAGGTATGCAGAAGAGCATCTCTGAACGCACAACACGTCCAACCTTGAGGCAGATAGGCTACAGCAGCAGAAGACCACACCAGGTCAGGTGCCACTGCTGTCAGCTAACAACAGGAAACTGAGGCTACAATTCACACAGGCTCACAAAAAGTGGACAGTAGAAGATTGGAAAAACGTTGCCTGGTCTGCTGAGTCTTGATTTCAACTGCGACATTTGGATGGTAGGGTCAGAATTTGCTGTGAACGACATGAAAGCATGGATCCATCCTGCCTTGTATCAATAGTTCAGGCTGTTGGTTGTGATTTGGTGTGGGGGATATTTTCTTGGCACACTTTGGGCCCAATTGAGCATCGTGTCAATGCCACAGCCTACCTGAGTATTGTTGCTTACCATGTCCATCCCTTTATGACTACAGTGTACCCATCTTCTGATGGCTACTTCCAGCAGGATAACGCTCCATGTCATAAAGTGTGATTCATCTCAGACTGGTTTCTTGAATATGACCATGAGTTCACTGTTCTCAAATGGCCTCCACAGTCACCAGAACTCAATCCAATAGAGCACCTTTGAGATCTGGTGGAATGGGAGATTCGCATCATGGATGTGCAGCCGACAAATCTGCACCAACTGCGTGATGCTATCATGTCAATATGGAGCAAAATCTCTGAGGAGTATTTCCAGTACCTTGTTGAATAGATGCTACAAAGGATTAAGGCAGTTCTGAAGTCAAAAAGGGGCACAATCCGGTACTAGTAAGGTGTACCTAATAAAGAGGCCGCTGAGTGTATAATGAAGCAAATGTGCAAAAAGCTGAATAGTATCTACAGCATTATTGCACAAGCATCTTTGGTGTCTAATGCTTCACGCTTAAATGTAAATCAGTGTCTCTGTATTTTATTGGCATGTGTAGTAAAGTGAGCTCCAATTAAATGTTGCACTGCACCTGCTTTATCCAAAATGTTTTTGAATTAGTTAAAGGCATTCCACTAAACATTAATCAGTGCTTGCAAAAGATGTATTAATCACCGAACAGCAGGACGTTTAACTAATGCATGACCAGATGTACCGTTTTGCGGTGCTGCAGTGTTTTAATTAGTCCAATTGCAGTGAGTGTCCAAACCTGCAACCACACCACAGCACTGAAGGGTTAAGCAGCCTGATAAATGGCTTCTTCCATTGAATAAAGGCTTTTTGGGGCTTATTTAGTAGGTGTCTCCCCCTTCATCTCCTCCTCCTCCCTCTTGTCCCTCTGGGATCAGTCAGTGAGACGATAATTGAGAGATTCACAAACAGTAATCTCTTATCTGCCTGATTGACCTCAAGTCCCATTCAGTAGAAAGCAAACCGAGTGACATCTGTTGACTGTGCTTGAAAAAGACAGCGCGGGGTGCATTTGTTTAAGTGGCTGTACAACCTTTGTGATTGCAGTGTCCCATGCTTCTATAAAAATAATGAGCTGTTAAACACTCCAGCCTGTTTTCAGAGGTGGCATTAGCTATCCTTCATGCTAAGTGGGTAATTCACAGGAATACTAATTGAGAGGCACACATAATATTATAAAATATAAATATTGTTAGGCACATGTGAAAAAAAGCGAAAGGATAAATTCGTGGTTTATAATATTTATTATTTAAATGCTAATGTCCTATATATTAATTCATAAAAATATTCATAGGAAATTTCCAAATTAAATTTCTTTGTTAAGTTTCTTTTCACTGAGCTTATATATTCATCAAATTATATTATATTATATTATATTATATTGTATTATATTATATTATATTATATTATATTATATTATATTATATTATATTATATTATATTATATTATTAATTTTCCTTCAGCTTAATCTCTGATTTATCAAAGGTCGCCACAGCAGAATAAACTGCCAACTATTCCAGAATATGTTTTATGCAGCGAATGCCCTTCCAGCACCCTTCCAGCACCCTTCCAGCCGCAACTCTGTATTGGGAATACATTCATTCATTCATTTTCTTTTCGGCTTTTCCCTTTATTAATCCAGGGTCGCCACAGCGGAATTAACCAGCATTTGTTTGCAACCCATCTCTGGGAAACATCCATACAGACTCGCTCACACTCATACACTATGGACAATTTAGCCTACACCCAATTCACCTGTACCACATGTCTTTGGACTGTGGGGGAAACCGGAGCACCCAGAGGAAACCCACGCGAATGCAGTGAGAACATGCAAACTCCACACAGAAACGTCAACTGACCCAGCCGAGGCTCAAAGCAGTGACCTTCTTGCTGAATACATATTCTATTCTATTCTATTCTATTCTATTCTATTCTATTCTATTCTATTATACATTTATTATTTAAATGCTAATATCCTATATATTAATATATAAATATTAATAGGAAAAAATAATGGAAACCCATTGTTTTCGTTGTTAACTTTCCAAATTTAATTTCTTAGTTTCCTTTCACTGGGCTTATATATTCATCAAATTATGTATATTATATTATATTATATTATATTATATTATATTATATTATATTATATTATATTATATTATATTATATTATATTATATTATATTATATTATATTATATTATATTATATTATATTATTCATTTTTCTTCGACCTAATCTCTGATTTATCAGAGGTTGCCTCAGCGAAATGAACCACCAACTATTTCAGATTATGTTTTATGCAGCTAATGCCTTTCCAGCTGCAACCCAGTATTGGAAATACATTTTATGTTATATTATATTATATTATATTATATTATATTATATTATATTATATTATATTATATTATATTATATTATATTATATTATATTATATTATATTATATTATATTATATTATATTATTAATCGCATTATTATATACACATAATATTATGAAATATAAACATAGTTATGCACATGTGGAAAAAAACGTAAGGATATATTTGTAGTTTATAAAATGTATTATTTAAATACTAATGTCCGATATATTAATATATAAAATATTCATAGGACAAAATAATGGAAACCCATTGTTTTCATTGTTTACTTTCTAATTTCTAAATTTAATTTCTAAGTTAATTTTCCTTTCACTGTGCTTATATCAAATTATGTGTATTATATTATATTATATTATATTATATTATATTATATTATATTATATTATATTATATTATATTATATTATATTATATTTTATTATATTATATTATTGTACTATAAGCACAACAATAGCTTTATACTTTAAAAATAATTTTTGATTCTGATACTACAGTTCATCTCAAAGCTCAAATCCGAACAAAAAGCTGAAATCTTAAGCATCATGGTGGCATTTAGCATGCATGCTTCTACAAATGTGAGAGAAATCCAATGTATGACCTTCCCAGATTTGACTCTGAATGTGCTGTGACCGTTTCTCAATAAATCATCCATCTTAATCAAAGTAGAGCCCTCCTCCATCACTAAAGCAGTGCCGTGAGCCCAATTCCACTACACAATGCGGCATAATGGAACTATTTATTTCCATAATGCCGCATTGTCACTGTGATGTTGCGCCCTCGGGACGATGACGGGGAGGCGGAGGGATCGAGGAGAGGTGACTGGGACAGAAAGGGTGGGGGGTTTCTAATTAGCGAATGAAATTTCATGTTGGGCTCCATAGGAGATAAATTAGCTTTTGACAGCTACTCCTTTCAGCTTGTCAGAACCTCTGACAGAACGGCCAGCTAACGGATTGCTAATTCCTCTTTTAGGCCCCACCGGTCCGGACTGCTGTACACAACCGAGACCATTTTCTAAATAAGCTGCAGCTACAGTAGATGTGGAGTGGTGGCAACATGCTGCTTTACACAGATACTGTAGTTCTAAAAACCTGAAACATATGAGGTGTCATTTTTGTTTGCATGTTGACTTGTACACAATCTTAAAGGAACTTTTTGAATATATTCAGCTGATTTCTATGTCTGGGATCCTGGGATCCTCTTTAGCTTAGCCAAAGAGTATAGAACACACAAGACATATCACTCGTATTTGAATGGGGGTATCATGCCGTACGCTGTGGTGGTCTCCCAGGATAGAAAGGTGTCCATCTGACGTTCTTTTTTATGGTTACTGAAGTTTGAAATGTAGACTTTTCTTTGGGTATTGTTCTCGCCTACCATGAAATAGGTAAGCAGGCATATTCGAACACAAATTAAGCATACGGCGAATCTCGCGAAGAAGTTTCAAACGCAGCAAATGTAAAGTAGCCTTAGAGTACGGCAATTGAATCCGTCAGCCACCGTGATGCTAGAGCGGTGACGTCATGCCCACATCCCCTATATGGCGAATGAAGCCCCGCCTTCTAGTACAGGAGCTAATCAATAGCCGCATTTCCACTATCGGATGGAGAACACTGAAGCGATTGCTTTTTTAACTGTTTGTGGTCTGTTGGTGTAAGGCCAGACAGCGATCCCTGGATAAGGACATTCGAGTTCGGCGACATTTACTTCGAACACAGATTTTGGCTGCAAGGCTAGCGCGATAGCAAAACAAATGTAAATGAAGAAAGCATCTTGTCTCCTCTTTACCTGACAGGAAAACTCCGCCTTTGTACGTAACCCCGCCCCGAAGCCCCAGTTGGCCCTTCTTGGCCCAAGGTATTCGGCGGGCCGAAAAAGGCCGGACGCTGGCCCCAAGGAAGCCCCGCTTTGGCCCGATTACGCCCCGGAAGTGATAGTGGAAACGCGACTGGCCTTGGCTTGCCCTGGCTCGCTCGCTTTAGGCGCGATAGTGGAAACGTGGCTATTGATCGCTATAGACTGACAGTTCTTCAGGAGAGGGGCATAGACTAGACAAAATGCGTTTCAAAGATGCCCACAGATTGATATGACTTGCCTTAAGGGGACTTTGTCTCTTAGCATACTGTATAATGATAATACACAATGCCTGAAAAAGTCCCTAGCTAAGTAAATAGGTAACAGCGCTGTCATTGCGCCTGCTCCAGCCACGGTACAGCAGCAAAGATCCTTCATAATTATGCCAGAATAAGAGTATAATTGGTAAACATACTGGCCTAGAAAATAATAGCTTTTCCTTTTCTATTAGTTATTGTACACAATGCAACTACAGAAGAATCCAGCTTTAAGTCCGAAATGTATTAAACTATTTTTAAGTGAGTTGCTAATGGTCAAATCCAATTTAACGATTTATGCTAAGCTAAGTTAAAAGTGCTCTAGGCAGATCCAGAGATTGGCTGAATGGATTAAAAAATGGTAAAACTCCACTGTCAAGTAAATCAAAGGTCACCAGAAGCGACTTGAATGTGCAGCTTTGTTTGATGTGTTAGCATGATTTGCTCACTCGTCAATCACAACTGGGTTTAGGAGTGAAGTTGGTGTGAACTTCTCCTTTAAAAATTGTATGTTTTCGTAAGGATGAAATCATCAAATGTAACGTAACCCTAATATGTAAAATTGTAATGTTTGCTTGTGAACTGTGGCTTTAATGCTTGAAGTATATTCATAGTCTGAATTAGGCTGGGCAATATGACAAAAATCTAACATCCTTATATAATTCATCTCATGTTCTGACAACCATATATGTCAGGAAATAATACAATTTCTCTATATTCAATCAATTAATAGTTTATATTAATTAAAAACATGGATCTCTATTTTGACACTGGTCATGTGAACAGTTTGTAAAAAAGATCAGATTTTCTTGCACCCTTTAACTCATGATGCTTATTTGGAATATTTACTGTTTCATTTTTTAAGTATATACAAATTCACTGTTAACACTTTACAATAAGATTCTATTAGTTAATGTGGTAACACTTTATTTTGATGGTCCATTTGAGTATTAGTAGACTGTCTGTTTAATATCTGTTGATACTGCTCTTTCTGCAGACATTTAACTGACTTTAAGAAACCTAGCAAGTACATCTTAGTGCAAGTCAACTTACACTAACCCTAACCCCAACCCAAACCCCAACCTAACAGTCTACTTATAATCTAATGACAATTACTTAGAATGTAAATGCAATGTATCTTAATTCAACAAACGGGCCATCAATATAGTGACACCATTAATGTTATTTAATGTATTTGCTAACATGAAATAAATTATGAACAATACATTTATTACAGCATTATTTTCATCTACGTTAACATTAGTTAATGAAAAACAGTCGTTTATTGTTAAATCATGTTAATTGCGAGTGCATTAACTGTTGTTAACAAGCACAAATTTGGATTTTAATAAAGCATTAAATGTTGTAAATGTTCATTCTTAGTTCATGATAGTAAATATATTGACTAACATTACCTTATGAAACCATACTTATACGTGACCAATTCACTTTAGGCTATAATTTGTAGTGAATATATTTGTTACCATAATGAATATATTTGTTACCCAAGTTTCAGAAATAGCCAATATGCTAAATTACTGTATTCACCAGTGAGGTAAGATTAGTTTCTATTTGAGAATATGCTTTCTGGACCCTTTTTGTGGCCCTTGACTTGATCCTCCATAGATCATCACCCATTTAAATACACATAAGCAGCTCATGGAGTCACTCTGCAAATTGGCATAGATTTGCAAAGCAAATATTAAACTTTAACGACAAGCTTCCAGACAAACACAGAGATTTAATGTGCGCATGTCATTATCTGAGAGAATATTTTAATGAATTCCTGATGGAAATCAGATGCTGTAATTTATGAATGACAGGTTTATGATATAAAAGCACAGACATAATCAGGGCATAAAGGGTTCATATAGGCTGTTACTGCAAATGGTATTTGTTTCAATGGCTAACAGTGTGTAAACCATATCCACCTTTATCAAATTATATCTGCTGCCTTTCAAATTATGGGTTGCACATTATTCGTGAACTTTCATTCAAATCACTTCAAATAATAAAGCCACACTGCATATTGTGAAAAGTGAGTTAGGGATATGTTTGGCTTTGAGGTAAATTTTTTATCTGGCATGAAAATAATATTATGCTTGCTATTTTAGTGTGTCAGTGGTATCACGTGCATATCTGTGGCCAAAGATTTTTTGAGTTCTCTGTTACCTGAGTACAGCAATATTCAGCATACATCTGTAATATTTTTGTGGAAATATTTTTTAAATATATTTTTTATATACTGTAGATTATTTCTGTTAAGTGAAAAGACTTTTGTCTAAGCCAGACCTTAGTGCCCAAATAAATAATTAAAAATCAAAGTATGATTGTATTTTATTTTGGTACAATAAGCGTAATCTAGAGGCCTTTGCCTTTTATATAAGCCACTTCTGACACCAAATGATAAACTTGAAGTCAAGTTATTATTTGTTGTTACTAAAACTTGAATAGGCAACAAGACTTTTGTCAGGTAGTGTATACATTTAACCTTCCTACTTAGGAAATATAACGGTCTATATAACGTTCCCAGACAGCTTAATCTGGAATAATAGTCAGCCAACTAGATTACACCTCCCACAATTACTCTCAGGTATTACTCTCGTTATACCTGCACATCTGAAACTCATGGTCTGGACTTGATTAAACCTGCACATGATTACTTACTAACTTATAAGCACCCCTCACACATTCAGTCTTGGCTCAGTCTTGTTTTCCCTGTTCTGAACGTAAGGCCAACTTAAACACTTATACTTATAATGAGCATGGATGGTCTGGTGGTACCATCGTGCAGTCGCGTTCTCTTCGTCGTAGCCTGACATGGACTCTAACTCGCAAAAAAATGTAACTGCAAGATGTTATTGGTTGGCTTGGTAGCTGTGATGATTGTGGGCGGGGCTGAAAGCTGTAGGAAAGGAGCGACCCCAGTGGCGTGAGTTTTTAAAAAGTGTCGAGTCCCATGGAGCAGCTCCTGATGGATATTCTTGTTTTGTGTTTAGATGTGTTGTAAGTCCACTATTTCTATCTTGAACGAGTGAGTTTGAGCTACTTGTACAGTTAGTTAGCATTGCACACATATCTGGTGTAAACAAAACACCCACAAAGAAACTCAATACAGAGAAGTCCCAGTGCCTGCTAGCGTTTTGGAAGTGTTGTTGCAGAGCAACACAAACAGAATGCAAAAGTATTAATGCACGGCTGCGTGCAAGGCATGCACTGTGGATTATGATGATCAATTGATGCAGAAGTATAATTCAGCCTTTACCCAGCATTTCTCTGTTTTATTTTGCCTGACCTTGTGTGTTTGTTGATCCCTGGACTGTTTTCACTTTTTTATGATTGTTTGCTACCTGTCTCTACATTGCCTGTTTATTGAATTACTCTATTGGAATATCACATATGCTCCTGTTTAGTCCTGTTTTAACCTCTGCCTGCTTGAAAATACTTACAATAGAGCTGCACATGAAGCCTTATATCTGTTAGCACTCCCAAATCCTAACACAATTATGGTCTGTGTACATATATATATATATATATATATATATATATATATATATATATATATATATATATATATATATGAGGAGTCATGTGAAAAAAGTTAGGTCACCCTATGAAATTACAATTTCATTTCAGGACATAAAAAATGGTCAGATCTTTGGCAGGACTTAAAATTCAGAACATAAAACCTTAAATGATCAACAACACAGCATTAACAAAAATTATTAGTGAGGCACTGCTAATTAAATACCTTAACTAATCATCAGAAGATTTAACAGTACATTGGTCTGGAGCTTCAAGTGTGTGAATACAATGCCTGTCCCACAGCTAAAGCTCAGCCAAAATTTGGTCCTGCAACAAGACCATGATCCCAAATACAAAATCAAATCAAAAACAGAACAGCTAAAGAAGGAAGTAAAAAATTTGAAGTGTGTCCAGAACTTATCCTGACTGAAATTCTGTGGCGAGGGCTGTGAAAGAAAAAAAAAAAAAGAAAAAAGAAAAAAGAAAAAATAATTTTTTTTACTAATGCTTAGCTTCTTAGACTTTACACACCTGAAACTTGTCTATAGCACTTGTTCACTGCTGCTCTTATAGTTGTGTAAATTGCTTCCTTGTCCTCATTTGTAAGTCGCTTTGGATAAAAGCGTCTGCTAAATGACTAAATGTAAATGTAAATGTAAATGAAAGAAATTAATAAATCCCTAAACTTCTCCAGAATGATCTGAGAGACTGATACAGTCATAAAGAAAATTATCATTTTAAGTAATCACTGCTAAGATGGATCTACAGGCATCCGAATCATAAGGTGTCCTAGATTTTGACTTTTCTACAGGTACAGTATGTGCCAAAAAATTTGAATATCAAGGGAAAGTCCATTTATTTCAATATTTTGGTTTAAAAAGTGAACTTTTTTAAAAATGTATATATAAATCAATGATTGTTTAACAGAAGTTACTCCTAATAATTCACACAAGGCATCACAGGGTGTACATATTGTAGGAAAAATATGTAAAGCTTTGGACTGGAATTAAGTTTTTTCCTTTTGTGGTGTAAATCTGTCCTCTTGAAGTACAAATCTCGTCCTAGTCTTTTTAAGAAAACATTACTTAACAAGTGAGCAGTAAGGGACACCTGCACCATTCATAAAGGTGAAATGGGCTTAAATCATGCATCTAAGCTATAGCCGTTTCCTTCATTCCTGCCACAGCCAGGACGGTCTGATTAAAACACATATAGACTATTGGTGGGAGGATCTGCTTATCCTACGGCAGGATTAGGTGCAAGCATTTGGACAAGCAGAGCTAATTGAACTGTCATATTTAATTTGCTCACCTCTGACAGACGCACACACACACACATGAATCTGTGAGTTGACTGAGAAGATAAACACAGAGGCTGATTAGATGTAGCAGTTATCCATCATCATGCCTGTCCTGTTATATATCTCCAAACACACACACACACACACACACACACACACATACACACGTGTACCTGTGCACAAAGGCCATAGCAATCCAGTCTTGGCATCTGTTCATGCTGTTTGATTTCTTTTAGGCTTTGCTAATTAAATTCCACACTGACAAATAAAAATACGGCTATACTTTGGGAGTTATTACACTGTGGTTCAGAAATCTGGAGTGATATGCCATAAATTATTGTAGTGGCCAGGGAGCAATAATGGCTGCAAAAGGAACGGTCTGATTAAACTTTTTGATATTTGTCTAAAGCACATCAGCTCGTTCCTCTGGAAGGAGACTGCAATGCGCTGCAGTCATGCATTTATGTGTTTGTATTACATGTAAAATTCAAATAGTCATGTGTGTTGCACTTTTACTTTGTATAATGTCATAAATGGTCTTTAATCTAATACATTTTTTTCTGTATTTTTAATAAAGTGTATAATGTTATAATTGTCATTTGAGTATTTATTCATTCATTCATTCATTTTCCTTTTGGCTTAGTCCTTTTATTAATCTGGGGTCACCACAGCTGAATGAACCGCCAACTTATCCAGCACATGTTTTATGCAACGGATGCCCTTTTAGCTGCAACCCATCTCTGGGAAACATTCATACACACTCATACACTATAGACAATTTAGCCTACCCAATTCACCTGTACCACATGTCTTTGGACTGTAGGGGAAACCGGAGCACCAGGAGGAAACCCACACAAACATGGGGAGAACTCGCAAACTCCGGACAGAAACGCCAACTAACCCAGCCGAGGCTCGAACCAGTGACCTTATTGCTGTGAGGCGACAGTACTACCTGCTGCGCCACTGTTGCCCTTGAGTATTTATTACTTTGTTTATTTTATCAAAATATCATGCAGTTATTAGAACTGCATATGTATTTATTTGTTTGTTTATATTGATTTATTAATTAATTGTATAATGCAAATATTTTATTAATTATAATAGGGATTGTACATTTCTATTTATTTAATTGTTTATACAATATATAATGAGTGAAGTAATTTGTACTGAACATTTAATTTATTTATTTTTAGACTATTTAAGTTTATTTAATTTTTTTATCAAAATGTTACAGTTTTTGGAACTGCACATTTTGTTTTACTAGTTTGTCTGTTTGTTTTTATTTAAATGTCATACAGTTATTAGAACATATTTATTTATTTGTTTGTTTGCTTGTTTGTTTATATTGATTTATTGATTGATTAACTGATGCAAATATATTATTCATAATTATAGGGATTGTACATTTATATTTATTTAATTATTTATATAATGTGCATGTACAATTTGATATATATATAAATAATTTGTACTGAACATTTATTTATTTCGTTATTTATTTAATCTTTGTTTGTTTATTTATTATTTTAGATTATTTAAGTTTATTTTAGTTTTTGTTATGAAATGTTTTTTGGAACCACTTTTTTTTACTTGTTTGTTTTTATCAAAATGTCATACAGTTATTAGAACTGAACATTTATTTATTTACTCATTTATTTATTCCCTCATGTGTTAGTTTTTGTTTGTAAAATGGCACACACGCACGCACACACGCACGCACGCACGCACGCACACACACACACACATATATGGTCATTTTTGTTTGTTTGTTTGTTTGTTTATTTATAATGCTGAACAGAAACTAAGTTATATCTACAAGTATGCATGTATGAATGGATGTATTTATTAATTTATTTATGTATTTGTTTTATTTATTGTATAATGCCAAACTGTTGTTAGTAATTGATATTGTACACTTATATTCATTTGTTGTTTTATATACTTATTAAATGCATGCTGTCATACAGTGATCAATACAAACATTTATTTATTTTTTAAATGTAAAATGTTGGTTTTCTGAAAGCAATACATTGGTATAGCAGGTTTTATTTTATGGTCACTGATTTTGTACTTATTTATATTTATGTATGTGTAAACTCATCATTGGCATCACTTCAGTGAGTCGTGTTTTATAATCTTTCTCTCTACATGTGTCACGTCTCAGTAAAAAAGCCACCCACGATGCACCACCAGCTCCTGATGTAGCCACCTATTCCCCCACCAGAGCAACAGATGTTTGTAGAAGCTCTGCAGGACTAATTACCCATCCAGCCCTACTCTTTGTGCAGTACGTACACGTGTGTGTGAGCTGAACTTTCTGTTACGCTTTAACTCCGCAATGGCAGGATTTAGCAGTAATTATCCAGAAACACACCCCTCTTGCCTTTGCCATTGTCTTGATGTCTCTGTGACACAGCCGTCATTAATCAAGTAATTCAAGGCAGGCCTGAACTGGTTAACCCACACCGCCCAGCACTGGTTACTGAGGAAGTTTTCAATTCCCTCTGGTCAATCACCAAGAGCCAACAATAGGATGGTTGAGAATGGAAATTAAAACAACAAACTGACTATTCAGTGGATTCCACCAATGTAACTTTAAGTTTTGGTTCAGTCTGGACAAAGAGTTCAATTTGCAGCATCGGAATTGGAAATTAGAGGTTATTTCCTTAGCATTGCCTCTGACTGCCATGCACTTATAGTATGTCTGACCTAGAGCAAGAGGTCAGACAGTTACGCAAAGGCCACCATGTTGCATTTGTGTATGAATAGCTGTCCATTCATTGGCTCTTTACTGTCTCTTGAATACAAGTGTTGCTCCCTTCTGGACAGTCAGAATGCTGAGAGCACTTTGCACCTTTGACAGGCTTGTTAGGCATCTGTGCTGCTTTTTTCCCTTTTTTTTTTTAAGAAAGAGGGCTTCTATTTCTAGATCTGTATTACCAATTTAGTCACTTCTGTTATTTTACTAAGTTATTACGAGATATACTTTATGATATTTAAGGTTTTTCCAAACTTTTAAGGCTATTATTTTAGAGATAGATCACTCAAACCTGAAAAAGCTCTCAATATTTACTCTCCCTTGGCTTGTTTCAAACTTTGTTTGAGTTACTTTTTTTGTTGAACACAACAAGATATTTTCAAGAAAGCTGGAAACTTGTTACCACTGACTCATTGGAAGTCAATGGTTACAGGTTTTCAGCATTTAAAAAAAATCTTCTTAATGTTCCACAGAATTAAAGAATGCTGATAATTTTGGCCAGTTTGTGTTGAAGCAAAATATTTATTTCCAATATTTTCAACAGTTTTTTTTTCTAATGAAATGTTAGATTTTTTTGTAATTTTGTTATTTCCTTATTTATATACTTTATACCAAGGGTACCAATACTTTTGACCATGACTGTTTGTATGTGTATCTATATTGTTTACTAAAATGTCATTCCGTGTAACAGTTGCATCTATGCAAAAAAAAATAATAATAATAAAAAATATATAATAATAATAATAATAATAATAATAATACTTCTTCAGGCATGTTTAGAAGAATAATTTGATGACAGTGCAACTCCAAATACTAAATAAATGAATTAAAATACTAATAGTCTGATTTTAAATCTTTATACTGTGCCACTTAAACCAGGTGTTACCCATTTTGTAGTATTTTTTAAAATATTTCTTAAATGATGTTTAACAGAGCAAGGACATTTTTCACAGTATGTCTGAAATATTTTTTTCTTCTGGAGAAAGTCTTTATTTCGGCTAAGTTTTATTTCGGCTAGAATAAAAGCAGTTTTTGATTTTTTAAACACCATTTTAGGGTCAAAATTATTAGCCCCGTTAAGCTATATTTTTTAATTGTCTGCAGAACAAACCATCGTTATACAATAAATTGCCTAATTACCCTATCCTGCCTAATTAACCTAGTTAAGCCGTTAAATGTCACTTTAAGCTGTATAGAAGTGTCTTGAAAAATATCTAGTCAAATATTATTTACTGTCATCATGGCAAAGATAAAATAAATCAGTTATTAGTGATGAGTTATTAAAACTATTATGTTTAGAAATGTGTTGAAAAAAATCTATCCGTTAAACAGAAATTGGGGCGAAAAAATAAACGGCGACTAACAATTCAGGGGGGCTAATAATTCTAATTTCAACTGTAATTAACAACAGGTCAGGATATGTTTCCATTCATAAATATGTCTGTTATTTGAAACATTAAAGTAGACACAATACTTCCATTTAATATACTTTCTAGATAAAATTTAAATTTTAAAAGCTTAAATTTATTTTATCCAAACGCTAAAATGATATGGTTTGTTTTTGACCCATTTTAGTGGTACATTTCTGATATTAAAATTAAATAAATTATATTTTATTATATTTAAATATCAATAAATGTATAAATCTACTTTTGTCCTATAACAAGTAATGTTAATTAATGGTCCATTAAGTGCACTTTAGCTTTATCAGGGTTTCTGCAGGTTTCACCAAGTTAAATTTAAGACCTTTTACGACATTTTTAAGACCATTATGAATTAAATTTTAGAAGGGCTAAATGCGAAAGAATTTTTCAAATTGACCAGCTGGAAAAGATTTTTTTGTTGCCCTTTAAAAAAAATATATAATAATAATAATAATAATAATAATAATAATAATATATATATATATATATATATATATATATATATATATATATATATATATATATATATATATATATATATATAATTTAATACATTTAATATTACAATAATAAATGAATAATAAAAAATATATATATTTTAGATATTATTTCTTAGCAAAATATTTAAAATATTGTGTAAAAACAAGCAAGCTCAACTTGTATCTATACACATTTTTTTTAATATAAACTTGCTTCAAAATAAAAAAAAAATTAACAAATGTTTTACATGTCTTAAAAACTATAATAAATTAAATCTTTGCACAACAATCTGTCCAGGTCGGTGACCTCAGGAGTAAATACAAGGAGCACTTCTAAACAAATGTTATTGTAAGGAACTTAAGCCATTATGGTAAATAGAGTTAAAAATTATCTTTTTTTTAATAAAAGTTTAAAAAAATTATTTAATATTTCGGTACATTTATGACTTTTTAAGGCCTAAGATTTAGATTTTGAAATTTAAGACTTTCAGGACCCCACAGAAACCCTGTCTATTTTCCCAACAATATGTGTAAATAATTCTTAGTCTGAAGAATTATATTAAAATTCTATATAATTCTTTAAAATTAAGATTATTTAACAATGTAGATATTTGACACAAAATTATATAATATGTAACAATAATGTGTATTACACATTATCATTTGATACCTCTTATTTAGTATTCTCCTAAAATAAATCTGACTAATTCAAAATATATGCAGCTTATTTCTCCTTCCAGAAATGAAAGAAAAGAAAGACATCTGTTTATTATCTGCTCTGCTGTGTCTGTAAACCCAGACAAAGTTAATGATTGACAGGTAGAAGCCTAATAATTGACCTTTATCTTTCTAATGAACTGAGATTAATTATAACGTCAAGGTCGTGTCTGGACTGGGAACAGTGACAGTGCTGAGCGCATCCCCACACTTCCCACGAGAAAAAAACATTCAGAGAAAAAAGTCGATCATTTCAAAAAAGCAATCCTGCAGCTCAGGTGTGAATGCATGACTCTGAGCTGCTGAAGAATACTGGCTTAATTCTCAATCAAGTTTGCGTTCTGCAAGCGACTGCGTAAAATCACGTTATTATTATTTTATTATAGCGCGTTTGTCGTGTTCTAATCATTTTTAAATGTTTTATTTTTAAAAAAATGCTTTATTTATTTGATAAATTGTGATGTCAGCATGTCGTAACACTTACAAATTGCTCTTGGTTGCTTCCACAGCAATGTCACGAGACCTCTTTCACCAAACACCTTTCAGTAAAGAATTCTTTAAATAACCACGTTTCTTTCAATCCTGTAAAGCGTATTTGAATAAATATATTTTTTTAATTAATTAAATAAAAAGAAAACACGTTTGTCATTATCAAATGCATTCGCCCAAAAGTTATTTCTTTTTTTTCTTCTGTTTAAAGAGGAAGAAAAAATTTAGAAAAAAATGCTGGAAACCTATAAAACTTTTAGCATTTTTCAGAATAACGTCTTTAGTGTTCAACAGAAAAAAGAAAGTCATAATAGTTTGAAAACACTTGAGGGTGAGTAAACAGTGAGTTTCGTTTTAGGGTGAACTATCACTTTAAAAGTTATGTATTGAACCAGTGATCACTTATAATTTGTTTCTCCTTAGCCGGTCCAATTGCTTATATTGTTATTCTCAAAATCGCTTTTGTTAGCGTACATCATGCAAATAAACGGATATTTCGAAATCTGTCGTTATACCCCCAAAAGAAAATAATAACATAATAGCCTATTACAACTGCAGCATTTGCCTTTAGTGTGCATTAGTATAGCCTATATATGTTTGCACCTGATAAGAAACAGAGTGTGAGAACCGCGCGGCGGCATCACACCTGCGAGCGCGACCAGTGGAAAAGGACAACCTGTCTGTCAGTGTCCTTTGTCAAGGTTAGTGTGAGTTAGCAATAAACCTGTATCTAGTGCACCACTTAGAAAAAAAAAAGATTTTTGTTATATTAAAATATATATTAATGTATTTAAATTGTATTTAATATTTTTCGTCTATTATATAACACTGTACATTTTAAACATGACTTTCCTCTTCTTTGAATGTAGGCTCATAGACCTGTATCTTATGAAGAATATTAAATAACATTTAGGCAAGTAAAATATATGTTTTTTAATAAAAAAATCTGTAACCTGAATGAAGGTGAGCCATTAATTTAAAACAATCATAGATTTTTAAAGACGTTTATTGCAAAATTTGTCCAGTATTTAATGCAAATATATTTTTTGTATTCGTATTTTGTAGCCCATCTACCACATAATCGTTAGATGTTGTTTATTTATTTTTTAGCATTACATCATTATTGTCAATAGACTATTTTGTAAATTTTTTGATAAAAAAATTTGATAAAGCAACAGCTAAAAAACATTGTTTGCAAGTGTTGGGGGAAAATAAGCTAGTATTACAATCTTAAAACACTTAATACACTGTAACCAAATGTGTTACTTAATTACTTTTTTTTAAATGCTATGAAAATGTGTATTATTTTTGCGTATTTTATTCCTGATATATAGGCTCAAATTCTTTATATAGCCTACATTTTTGTATACTGAAATTGTATGGGTAAAAAATATTCGACTTTTTTTCTTTTACGCCAAAATCATTAGAATATTAAGTAAAGATCATGTTCCATAAAGATGTTTTTGTTTGTAAATTTCCAATAAAAACTATGTGTAGTTTTTTAAACCATCAGATTCCCATTTTTTTAATGGTTGTACCTCAGCCACATATATTCTAATAAGCTATGCATCAATGGAAGCCTATTTTTTCAACTTATAAATTGTGTAAGAATCTCAATTAAAACAATTAACCCTTGCCTGCATGGTTTTGTGGCACAGAATCACATTTGTGTAACCAGTTTGTAGCTAAATTGTTTAAATAGTTATGGTTTATAAACCGAGCGATTATGGTCAGAAGTGTGAAAGGTATTGCTTGATTAAATATATGCGAGTGTAATGAATTAATTAGAAAGCATTGCGACAATGCAACCAATCAGGGAGTGTTTAGGAGGAGCGAGCTGAAGCGCGAGACAGTCAAAACTGATGTCTGCATGCGCTCCTAGCGTATCGATGCATCACGCACGTAGAAATGAAAGCACGCACATACACAGAGTAATACAACAGTCCATAACTGTCCTAAATAATACGACGATACAGACTGTCAGGTCATCGGTCTAATTAAGTGAAAATTTGAGCGATTAAAGATTTTAAACAGATTTGACTTCTACACGCACTTGATTCTGAAAGTTTGCCTCCATGGATAAGTCGAAGAACTTTCGGATAGACGCTCTCCTGTCGGAAAGCTCTCAGCGGATCGTGCGCGGTGATTCCCCGGGACTGTGCAATGAAGGTGCTGATATCGACATATGCAAACGGACAGAAAACTCTCCTCCTCGCACGTTTCAGCTCCAGACAGGGGTCCTACCCAAACCGGGCATGTTAAATATTTCTCATCCAGGATTAACCTCACTTTCTCAAGGGTCTATGCCAGGAATGTATCCATCGCCAATGTACTCCATCACGGCACTAGGAGCGCAGCATCCCAGCTTCGCGTACTCCGGTTTCACGCAGTCGTACCCAGATCATCTGAAAGCGGCAGCCATGGCCGGTTCATTACCGCTTGAGCACTGGCTGCGTGCGGGACTCTTAATGCCTCGCCTTGCAGACTACAGCGGTATGTGGCCCTCCTGCGAAGATATTATAAATATATGTTAGCCTACTGTTTATATGTGAATTAATGTATACTTTTTAAATTACATTTAGGTAGGCTATGATATAAAAAAATATTACCATTTAGCTGCACGTGTATAACACAATATGAAGTTATTATAACGTTACAAATATATTTAGATTTATAAACTTTTATACAATCCCAAATGTTGCTCCAACTTAAATTTGGCTAAAATATGGACAAACCCAATAGTTTAACATAATTAAAATATTACATAGGCTATTGCAAATATATTGGTTTGTTCAGAATTTCGCCACATTTAAATTATAAACAGGCCTATGCACGTAACATATTTTTAATGTTTTTGCAAAAGCACAATAAAGTGAACTCACATGCCATAAATATTATCCAGCATAATTGAATCAGTATTTACTGCTAACGGAACTTTAATGCAAGCTTTTTTATTTTCAATCTTTTCATAGCATCATAAATGACAGCACCATTAAAACAGCCTTCATCCAAAGGAAAACTATAAAGAAACACTTAAAATGGTCCAAGCTTCATCAATAAAGTTATCTGGTAGCATTTATTGAATTTTCATTAAGTTAATAGTGCTCTCTGGTGTTTTATTGTCCCGCTAAAGCAATATCTCCCAGCCTTGTCATCAACAATAAACTGAAGTAAAGCCGTTATCATTATCTATGAAGGGGGGGGGGGGGGGGGGGGGGGGGGGTTGTAAGGAGAGGTGACTATGTTCTTGTTTGCTACTCTGCTTGGTGTCATCACCGTATATCTTTGAGTTTTTTGGCACAGCTCCTTCATCATCTATCTGTCTTTTCAGGGGCACCTCAGTCTGGACTGATTGGAAAGTGCCGGAGACCACGCACAGCCTTCACCAGTCAGCAACTCCTGGAGCTGGAAAATCAATTCAAACTCAACAAGTATCTATCAAGACCCAAGCGCTTTGAAGTGGCCACATCTCTGATGCTGACTGAGACACAGGTCAGGAGAAAGCAGCACTCTCATAACAATAACTATTTGACAAATTAGTAACTAATTTGTTTAAATTTGTATCTCTTTTGTAAATTTTTATGTATGGTTGAAGGCAAATTTATTAGCCCTTCTGTGAATTTTAAGACATTTATTAACACATTAAGACATTTCAACCTATTTTTAAACATAACATTTTTAATAAGTAATTTCTAATAACGTATTTATTTTGTCTTTGCCATGATGACAGTACATGATGTTTTACTAGTTATACTGCAAGATACTTGTATCCAATTTAATTTAATGACTGTAAAAAATGTTCTCGTAATTTAACAGCAAAGTACTGGCAGCAGGGTTTTCAACAGTGAACCATAATCCTACAGTTTCATAACTTTTTTCTAAATTACGGCTTTTCTGTAATTTAATGGTAAAATATTGGCAGCAGGGTTTCCAGCAGTGAACCGTAATCCTACAGTTTCATTACCATTTTCCAAGTTATGGCTTTTCTGTAATTTAATGGTAAAATACTGGCATCAGGGTTTCCAGCAGTGAACCATAATCTTACAGTTTCATTACCGTATTCCAAATTATGGCTTTTCTGTATTATAATAGTAAAATACTGGCAGCAAGGTTTTCAGAAGTGAACCGCAATCCTACAGTTTCATTACTGTTTTTCAAATTACGACTTTTCTGTAATTTAACGGTAAAATACTGGCAGCAGGGTTTCCAGCAGTGAAACATAATCCTAAAGTTTCAATACCGTTTTACAAATTACGGCTTTTCTGTAATTTAACAGTAAAATACTGGCAACAGCGTTTCCAGCAGTGAACCGTAATCCTACAATTCCATTCCTGTTTTCCAAATTACAGCTTATCTGTAATTTAACAGTAAAATACTGGCAGCAGCGTTTTCAGCAGTGAACCGTAATCCTACAGTTTCATTACCGTTTTCCAAATTACGACTTTTCTGTAATTTAACAGTAAAATACTGGCAGCAGGGTTTCCAGCAGTGAAACATAATCCTAAAGTTTCAATACCGTTTTACAAATTACGGCTTTTCTGTAATTTAACAGTAAAATACTGGCAACAGCGTTTCCAGCAGTGAACCGTAATCCTACAATTCCATTCCTGTTTTCCAAATTACAACTTTTCTGTAATTTAACAGTAAATTACTGGCAGCAGGGTTTCCAGTAGTGAACCGTAATCCTACAGTTTCATTACCATTTTGCAAATTACGGCTTTTCTGTAATTTAACAGTAAAATAGTGGCAGCAGGGTTTCCTGCAGTGAACCGTAATCCCACAGTATAATACTGTGTTCTAAATTAAATAGTAGTAATGCATTTTTCTAATTATCTATTAAAAATACCTGCCCATGTGTAAATACACAAAATTAAATTTTAAGTGGCACCAAATACAGAAGAAAAAAATAATAAAAAGAAAAGGGTATTATAATGCACAATGTTTATTAATATGCCCAAGCAAATAATTAAATTACTGGTCATTAAAACATTGGAACATTCCCCTAAATACACCCACTGACAAAAAGGAGAATCCACAGACCAAGAACATGCCAGATTTATTCAATTGTCCAAATTTGTTACTGATACAGCCAGGAGTGGATTTTGAAACATAAAGAGTGTACATTTATTACATGTTAAAAGAATGTAAAAGCCGTGTCTTATTAATGACACCACAAATGAGCAAATATAGATTTAAGTATTGGTTTAAGACTTTACAGTGTAGGTTAATTAGACTAACTAGGTAAGTTAGGTTAATTATAGGCAAGTCATTAGACAACAGTGGTTAATAATAATATTTAAAATATGTAAACTATTATATAAAAAAAAATTAAAAACAGCTACAGGTGAAGTCAGAATTATTAGCCCCCCATTGAATTTTTTTTTTTTTTTATATTTCCCAAAAGATGTTTAACAGAGCAAGGACATTTTCACAGTATGTCTGATCATATGTTTTCTTCTGGAGAAAGTCTTATTTGTTTTATTTCAGCTAGAATAAAAACAGTTTTTGATTTTATAAAACCATTTTAAGGTCAAAATGATTAGCCCCTTTAAACTATATAAGTTTTCGATAGTCTACAGACTAAGCCATCATTATACAATAACTTGCCCAATTACCCTAACCTGCCTAGTTAACCTAATTAACCTAGTTAAGCCTTTAAATGTCACTTTAAGCTGTATAGAAGTGTCTTGAAAAATATCTAGTAAAATATTATTTACTGTCATCATAGCAAAGAAAAAAAAATCTGTTATTAGAAATGAGTTATAAAAACTATTATGTTTAGAAATGTGTTTAATAATTCAGGGGTATGTATATTAATCACATCATGTAAATTCTCTAATGCTTACAGAAGGAGAAAGCAACATATTCTCAAAAGAATTTGTATGTGTTAGATAAATTGATTACAACTAAAGTATTCATTTGAACAATTGCATTCATACATTTTCTAAATATAATGCATTTCTATACTAATTAAATGATATGAATTTCTACTAAAGCAGTACCTTAAACCATTTGTTTTCTCATTAAATTAGTTTGGGTGAAAAACAGAATAAGAAAATTATACAGAAATCTAGTATGAAGGGAAATATTTTGAACACCAGTGAAACAAAACAAAACATTATTTTCTAGGTGAAGATTTGGTTCCAGAACCGGCGAATGAAGTGGAAGCGCAGCCGTAAAGCTAAAGAGCAGGCTGCACAACTGGAAACAGATGGCTGTAAATCCGGCAAGAGAGGGAACAAGCCCAAAGACCTGAGCCGGTGCAGTGCACATGACGAAGATGAGGATCTGGACCCAGAAGAGGAAGACGAAGAAGACGAGGAAGAGTTCAGACAATCTATTAATGTAGGTGTGAGTCTACCTCGCAATTCAGACTTCCTGCAGCACAGCTCGGCACTGAGCTACAGCTCTCATGGCTCTTACTCTGACGATGACCTGGAAGAAATCGGAGCAGACCGAAAGATCAGGCTAGGGTTATGAGGAATTAAAGGCAACTTTAGTCTGCGTGTCCACTGATGAATTGGACAGCAAACTATCCTTTAAAGTCCAATACCTCAAGACTGAAATCTGTTGATGTCAAATCTGACCTATTAGGACTCGTTCAAACCAAGAATGATAGCTGTAATGATAACTACATGTGTGTCTACACCTTCAGTACACACAATAACATTCTCAAAGCATATGTGAATATTCACTGCCTGTTATTGGTTTATCATATCTGTAATTGCAACTATATTGTATATTTAGACCGATATTAAAATGATAGTTCACCCAAAAGTGAACTCTCCTTCTAAACCTTTATGAGTTTCTTTCTTCTGTTGAACACAAAAGGAGATATTTGGAAGAAAGCTGAAACCCTGTAAACATTGATTTCCATAAAGGGAAAACAAATACTATGGAAGTCAATGGTTACATGTTTTAAGCTTTCTTCAAAATATTTTCTTTTGTGTTCAATCGAAGAAAGAAACTCATTAAGGATTGGAACAAGTAAAGGCTGAGTAAATTATGACTGAATTTTCATTTTTGTGTGAACTATCCCTTTAAGAAAGATACCATTATCACTGTTACACTTGGTGCGAATGGGGCTGTACAGCTGATTGATACTGTCTGTTGTCTATGAATGTTAACAGGACATTTATAGTCAAAAAAAGTCTTAGTTCATGAAAATGGTCTTCGAGTTTATTTGCACTTAATATTTTTTGAAGGCTGCTTGTAAACTGCAAATGTACACTATTTCAAACTAACTTTTTTGTATAATTCCAATGATTCCAGGATTTATTATTTTTTTGTTACATTTTTTTCACAAAACAGTTGTCAAATATTTAGCTACTACATTTTACCTCACTCTATATAAACCCTAGTAAAAACTGAAATATCATGCTGGAATTTTTAAAATGTTTAATAGGGTATATGCACATGGGCTTTTAATTTCGGTCGGCCAGCCCCAGTGCTTCCGGTTAATGGGCTATATGCACAGCTATATGTGCACATACAATATTGCCGCGTTTTAGATCAGATTTCTTTAAAAAAACAGCGATGGCTGGCTGAGATATGATATAAAGTGGGATTCAGACCAAACAAGAAGCACCGCATTACATTATATTTCCCCTGCCATATCTTTAAAATATTGAAATTTATTTTACTCCAGTATTTTTAATGCCATTTCTGTGGTAACATGCTAATAATGACGACCCCTGTGTTTAAACAGTCCTTTGTCTCTTTTTACGCTTGAACAACTTAATGAATGCTTAAGTCTATTTAATTGAATTTATTTTAATTACATTACAACATCGATGCTGTAAAAGGAACCTTGTGAAATTGAAAATAGTCACATTAAGCTTTCCCCGGAAGTTCATCATTGGCTGAAGAACACTTGCTGTGCATATAGCCCATTCATACGTGCAACAACAATTTCTTAGTTACATCGCCAACTACTGGCCTGGCGTACATAATGCAGCAATTTTGACAATGTTGCTGGCTGTATGCGAACGTTTTCAAAAATGTAAAGGAAATATTTTTCTGTTTTATTGCCTTGTAAATGTACCTTCAGCCATTTCCTAACTTCAAGCAGAGCAGCATCAATATTAAATACTGAAAGAAGGACAGTTTGGCTGTTTATAGCATTGCCATGCTATATATTCTAACATTGACATTTTGGTTTTTTAAAAAAAGAAGCTGTTGAACCAAATGAGGAGGCCTTTGCACTTCAAGTCACCGACTGACACTTGTGCTCGTTGGTCTCTTGAAGACATTTTGTTTAATAGTATGTTGACAAGAGTGGATGCTAATTAACAGAGAATTGTCCGGAGGTCACCGGTGTCAGCTTTCTCCCTGTAAGCATTGACTGAGAAACCCTGAGGAACTAGTAAATCCTCTGCAAATATTAAACAAGGGCAAACTGTGAAAGGCGCATTAGTTAGTCCATTAGGCTAGTTTATGTCATATTGTTGCTGTTAGTGTATTTAATGTTATTTAACTGTTATAGATTATATCTAATTTATTCAACTGATATCAGGACTCTGTTTGAAGGATCGTGTGGCCTTCAAAGACATGTACTTGATGCATAAGGAAATAAACAATTGAAAATGAGTTTCAGCCATTCCTTCAACACTGCCATTGAACTCTTTGCTTTGTTGATAAAATGCTAGATATGAGAAAATGCTACATAACAAACAGTTTGTGTCTGACTCATGAGTGAAAGGTTTAAAACTCTAAATGAAAATCACCCCCATCCTACATATTCATCGTCTCTCTCTCTCTCTCTCTCTCTCCTCTCCTGTTTAACCCCTAGCTGACGCAGATGGTGATTAAAGCGTGGATGAATCTACAGCGCATTATAAACAATCGCAGGGCCTGATATTTATGGCCACAGCCTCTCAAATATGAATTACTCAAGGGGGTTTACTGATAGGCAAATAATTAAGTTAATGAAGGAAAAGGAAAATAATCTACTCCTTATGCTGATGTCATTGGGCCATTTAATTTGAAAGGATGAATTACCTCAGCGACCAAAAGAGCATTTTAACAGGGGTGTGGTGTAAGGCCAACAATTAAATATTAAAGCAAGTGCCGTTTTCTCAGCCAAGCTAGAATAGGACATATTTATGTTGATTAAATGCATTGTGGTGATGGAAATAAATACCCTGCCAACCCGAAGGAAACTCGAGCACTCAATGAGGCAAACTTTTAACATTTATCATGCATTTGAAAAATTGCATCTGCATCTTGCTCGCACCTAAGTGCTAAATGTACTGTTAATGTCAACATGTTAAGGGATTTGTTAATCCAAAAATGAACTACTTACTTAACCTCGAGTGGTTAACCTCTTTGGACCCTGTGTACATTACAATGGTCAGTCTATGTTTTTGTGGTTCCTGAGCATTTCATCTAATTTAAAGCCTGCAGTCCATGAGAGTGGGCGATTGTTATCCAATCAAATGGCAGTAAAGCTCGACATGTTGTAATTTGAAAAAAATCCACTACACTGAAAACAGCATGGCATCACGATCCAGACACAGACATAAGCCACATTAACAATGTTTTTATTCAGATTTATTGAAGTGTTTGCCAATATTTCATAGATTGTATGGTAAAAAAGAGGGATGACTTATTAATTAAAGTTTAAAATCTTTTGTAACATTGCAAGCTTTAAAGGATTTTTTCAAATATGTCTGTCCATTAGGATGGACAATGCTCAAATCTGTTACTGAAATGTCTGTGGATGGACAATGGGTTCAAGATCTGTTACTGAAATTAAATCTCCAGTAATGCCGAACTTTTTAATATTAAAATAACTATATTGATGTACTAATTCATTGCTTAAACATACATATGCAGAATATACAGATCTTTAAGTACTTGAGCATATAGCAGATGGAAATATCTCAAATGTGGAAATTATGTGGAGGAAGATGAAGATAAACAAGTTATGAACAAGGTGCAATGTATTGAACAATAACCTCAAAATTAATGTTTGTGATTTAGAAAAAAGTTTCAAGATTATACCAGCTATTCATTTATTCATTTTCTTTTCATCTTAATCCCTTTATTAATCAGGGGTCGCCACAGCGGAATGAACCGCCAACTTATCCAGCACATGTTTTACGCAGAGGATGCCCTTCCAGCCGCAACCCAACACTGGGAAAACCAGCAATCATCTATGTTTTTTTGCATTATATGCATAATGCTCGGGAAGTACAACTGTACAACTGACCTGGTGTCCACAAAAAAAAAAAAAAAAAAAAAAAAAAATATTTTGAAGGAAGCTGTAGCTGTAACCTTTGACTTCCATAGCATTTATTTTACTTACTGTCAGCGGTAACAGGTTAGGCTAACTTATACATTCAGAATATCTTCATAATAAAGTAATAAATAAAGATAATATAATATCTAATTAATATTGTAAACCCCTTACGACCCAAATTATCTTCAAAGTTTCAGAAAAATGTAAAAGTATACTCCCATAAGCTCCTATAAATGAAAATATAAAAATTCAACACCCTTTAAGTATATATACTGTATATATATATATATATATATATATATATATATATATATACATATACATATATATATATATATATATATATATATATATATATATATATATATATATATATATATATATATATATATATATATATACAGTATATATACTTAAAGGGTGTTGAATTTTTATATTTTCATTTATAGGAGCTTATGGGAGTATAATTTTACATTTTTCTGAAACTTTGAAGATAATTTGTGTCGTAAGGGGTTTACAATATTAATTAGATATTATATTATCTTTATTTATTACTTTATTATGAAGATATTCTGAACGTATAAGTTAGCCTAACCTGTTACCGCTGACAGTAAGTAAAATAAATGCTATGGAAGTCAAAGGTTACAGCTACAGCTTCCTTCAAAATATATTTATGTGTATTCAAAACAAGAATGAACTTAGGTTTGGAGCAAGCGAAAGGTGTGTAAATGGTGACAGAATTTTCATTTTTTTGGGTGAACTATCCCTTTAAAACAAGCTTGCTTTGTGTGTGTAAAATGTCCCTTGACCGTTTCCGTCGATGTTGTCATGGAGCTCGAATACACAACTGAACTGAGAGGGGGGAAAGTTTCACCATGGCGAAGCCAATTATTTAACACGTTTGTATTCTGTTTTCTCTTTTTATTTAAAATACAACTGCATTAAAACTGCTGTGGTAAGTTGTTCTTTCAGTAGGCATGGCGTAAAGATAACGCGAGTTTTGATAGCTGATATAAAAAGAGTGTCTGTAATACTTGACATAAGCTATTTTTAAGTTTATAAAACGAATTTATGATTGATTTTAATAGAATTACTAAACGAATGCAATTAATAACACCTTGTGAACTTTATAAATATAAACTGGAAAGAAATCACTGTTATCAGTAACATTTCATTTGATGATTCTCCGAGGCAATCACCTGTCAGCGATTTTCTTAAGGCAGATCACTTAAGCTAATAGAAAGGTAAAGAAATGAGTGACATGGTCATAAATTTACACCAGCCTCAGTTAACCTCAGGCAGACATAACATATACTGCTTTTGTAATAAATATAAATGTATGGCTTCAGTCCGCAGCACGCAGCTGTTTGACTTATGCAATATAGACGCTATATGTTTATTTTATCGGTCAGATGACATTTACAGTTGGTTCATCTCTGATAAATGGCCAAATACTTAAAGTACTGCAACCATGTCTAATTTAATATAAAAGCTATATGATATATTTGAAGCCTATAAATGCATTATTTGACCTACGTTAATTTTGGTGTTGGTTTTAGTTGCAATGTTGACAGGTCATCCAGTGAATCCTCTGAGCTCGCGAACTCCCTTTGGAGTCCCAAACAACCCACACAGAAAGGCAAGGAATATGTAAAGTCATTATAATTTACCACAATAAAATTTCCTTGATTTACTAATAATTTCAATTTATTGCTTATTATTATTATTTTTTGCAGACTTAATCATGCTTCTTTTCTGCTGTTGTTTGCAGCAAGTGTTTTTTAATTATTAGTCTGCTTAAATAGTTTGTTGAAATACAGTGCCCTCTGCTGGTGAAAAAATCCAATAGTCACTTGTTTTATTTTTCAGAGGGTCTCAAACCTCAGGTCAGGGTTCCTTCAAAAGAGACCCCAGAACTGCTTCTTTGGCGTAGAAACCTGGGCTGAGCTGGTCTGGGAATACTGGGAGCCAGGGTTAGAGTATACCAAATCTCTGGTCCTTAAAAGCATACATGGAAAACTCCAGAAACTCACATTCAGGTTAGTTTTTTTCTCCCCCTCAAGCTTTGAAGGCTAAGCTTTATAGTACTTTTTTTTAATATTGAGGTTTAATAAATATATAAAAAATTAAAATATTACAGTAGACACAATTACTTATCTTCACAGTTTACTATTAATACAACTGATGGTATTTCATTCATTCATTTTCTTTTCGGCTTAGTCCCTTTATTAATCTGAGGTTACCACAGCGGAATGAACTGCCAACTTATCCAGCATTATGTTTTACACAGCAGATGCCCTTCCAGTTGCAACCCATCACTGAGAAACGTCCATACACACTCATTCACAGACATACACTACGGACAATTTAGCTTACCCAATTCATCTATACCACATGTTTTTGGACTGTGGGGGAAACCGGAGCACCCGGAGGAAACTCACGCAAACATGGGGAGAAAATGCAAACTCCACACAGAAATGCCAACTGACCCAGCCGAGGCTCGAACCAGTGACCTTCTTGCTGTGAGGCGATTGTGCTACTCTCTGTGCCACCGTGACGCCCCTGCTCCTATTTATTTTTAAAAGTACTTTATTATCTTTTATGATGTTTAAAGGGATATTTCACCCGAAAATAAAAATGTACTCATCATGAGTGGTTTCAGACCTAATGGTTTTTTTACAGTTGAAAACAAAGGAAGATATTTTGAGACATGTTTTACACTGCTATCCATTGATGTCTATAGTTTTAAGAAAAATCTGTTTACTCAATGATTACCGGAATTCAACAGTGCTCAGCAAAATTGAGAAACTCAAACAAAAATAAAAGAAACAAGTCAATAACAAGGTCAGAATGTGGTAAAATCTAAAAACGTGGTAAAAATCAGGTGAGGGCTTTTCTTTTTCTGGATTGCTTTTGAAAATACTGCGGTTGGGATTAGAGAAGTGGGTGTGCGGGTCAATCAGTGCTTTTTAAAACACTATTGGTTGGGTTTAGGGAAAGGGGAGGGTGGGAGAGATCAGTCAGTCAGTCAGTTGACAGCGGCATCTGGTGGACTTACGCTAGAACAGCAGGTGCGAATGGCACTTAATGAAATTTGAGATCTGAAAAAAGCATACACAGCGCCCTCTGGCAGATTTGTGAAAACAAACATATCTTGACATATCTTGCTCTCTCCAGAAATGTATATGCTGATTTTGTGCTCAGGAAAAATTTTCCTTTGTTACCACAAATCAGTGTTACTTTACTGTTTGTTTTGCTTTGCATTTTTTTGGAAACTACAATAGTATAAATTTATAATTTAGGATTCATTGATGAGTTGAAAGTTCAAAAGAGCAATATCAAAGTATATTGAATACATTTACATTTACATTTAGTCATTTAGCAGACGCTTTTATCCAAAGCGACTTACAAATGAGGACAAGGAAGCAATTTACACAACTATAAGAGCAGCAGTGAATAAGTGCTATAGGCAAGTTTCAGGTGTGTAAAGTCTAAGGAGCAAAGCATTAGTAATGTAATTTTTTTTTTTGAGAGAGAGAGTACAGTTAGTGGTATAGCCAGAGAGGCAGTTACAGATTAGGAAGGAAAGTGGAGACTAAATAGTTGAGTTTTTAGTCGTTTCTTGAAGACAGCAAGTGACTCTGCTGTTCTGATGCAGTTAGGGAGTTCATTCCACCAACTGGGCAGATTGAATGCGAGAGTTCGGGAAAGTGATTTCTTCCCTCTTAGGGATGGAACCACGAGGCGACGTTCATTCATGCAAGTTTCTGGAGGGCACATAAATCTGCAGAAGTGAGAGCAGATAAGAAGGAGCAAAGCCAGAGGTCGCTTTGTAAGCAAACATCAGAGCTTTGAATTTGATGCGAGCAGCAACTGGCAGCCAGTGCAAACTGGTGAGTAGCGGAGTGACATGTGCTCTTTTCGGTTCATCAAAGACCTGCTGCGTTCTGAAGCAGCTGAAGAGGTTTGATAGAGTTAGCTGGAAGCCCGGCTAGTAGAGAGTTGCAATAATCCAGTTTGGAGAGAACAAGAGCTTAAACAATGAGTTGAGCTGCATGTTTAGATAGGAAGGGTCGGACCTTTCTGATGTTATAGAGTGCGAATCTGCAAGATCAAGCAGTTCTAGAAATGTGGTCAGAGAAGTTTAGTTGGTCATCAATCGTTACTCCAAGGCTTTTTACCATTTTGGATGCAGTAATGGTTGCCCCATCCATCTGGATTGAAAGGTTATGGTGTAGAGTCGGGTTAGCAGAAACTTCAAGCATTTCCGTTTTCGTGAGGTTAAGCTGAAGATGATCTTTCATCCAGTGTGAAATGTCTGACAGGCAGGCTGAGATGCGAGCTGGAACCGAGGGATCATCAGGGTGTAAAGTGAGGTATAGCTGGGTATCATCAGCATAGCAGTGGTAGGAAAATCCATGTTTCTGGATGATTGGTCCTAAAGATGTCATGTAGATGGAGAAGAGAAGTGGCCCAAGAACAGAGCCCTGAGGTACCCCAGTGTTTAGATGCTGTAGGTTGGACACCTCTCCCCTCCAAGACACCCTGAATGACCTGTCTGAGAGGTAAGATCTGAACCATTGAATAACAGTGCCTGCAATGCCGAGTGACTCAAGCGTAGATAGCAGGATCTGGTGGTTTACAGTGTCAAAAGCAGCTGATAAATGCAGCAAGATGAGGACAGATGATTTAGAGTCTGCTTTAGCCAGTCTGAATTCCTCCACGACCGTGAGCAGGGCAGTCTCAGTTGAGTGGCCTTTCTTAAAGCCAGATTGCTTGTTGTCTATGAGGTTGTTTTGAGTAAGAAAGTCCAGGACTTGATTGAACACTACTTTCTCCAGAATCTTGGCCATGAATGGAAGCAGGGATACCGGTCGGTAGTTTTCAAGTAGCGTTTGATCCAGGTTGGGTTTCTTTAGAAGTAGGGTTACCCTAGCCTGCTTAAATGAAGTGGGGAATAAAACAGAGTCAAGAGATGAGTTAATTATGTGAGTCAGTGTTGGTATGACTGCAGGAGAGATAGCTTGCAAGAGATGAGAGGGAATGGGATCAAGCGGACAGGTGGTTGCATGGCTAGATAGCACGAGATTGGACACCTCAGACTCAGAGAGCTGAGAAAAAGAGGTGAATGTGTGTGGTGTTGGTGGTGTATCTTGCGTGTTTGTTGTAGGTGCAGCAAATTGAGCACTGATTTTTGCAGTTTTGGTCCAAAAGAATGTAGCAAAGTCATCAGTTGTGAGTGTGGAGTATGCAGGTGGAAGAGGATAGAGGAGTGAGGAAAATTTTTTAAAACGTAAGCGAGGATTGGTGGCACTGTTGATTTTCTGACGGAAGTATGTCTGCTTTGCAGAAGTAACCTCAGGCGAGAAAGAGGACAGAAGAGTTTGGTATGTTATGAGCTGTTCAGGATTTTTTGTTTTTCGCCAAATTCTCACAGAGAACATCAGAGAGCCAGGGTGCAGGAGGACTGGCACAGGCTGGCCTGGATGTAAGAGGACATAGTCTGTCTAGACATGATGCTAGTGTGGAGCAGTGTATCAGTGGCACTGTTCGTATCAAGTGCAGATAGTTTGCAAGATGGAGGAAGAGAGTCTGAAACAATGGTGGATAGTCTAACACAAGAGGTGTCACTTGTATAGTTTTGATTGGGAAAAAGTGTAAAAGTCAATATGGCAAATGAAGCCTGCAGATTTTGTTTGACTCAAACAATTAGAAATGAACCTAAAGAGACAGTTGTTGCTTAATGTAATTGTTGTTTCATAATATGAAATTTAATGATAAGCTTGGCAAGTAGTTTTGGAGAATTTGATGTTTCTCCATTCAAACAGAATGCCCGAGCATACTGCCTGAGAGGCATTTCAAAGATGGCCGCTGAGTGAAATGACTTGCCTTAAAGGGACTTTGGCAATATTTAGTTATAATTTAAATAAATACATTTCTACTGTCACTATTTTATCATTTTAATATCTACTTGCTGAATAATTATTTTTATTTCTTAAAAAAACATTTTTAACTATAAACTTTACAGTATACTGATAGATTCAATACATATTCTCAATTTCAGACCGCCTTCATCCAAGTTCTTCAGCACACCATTTCCTCAGACCATCCGTCTGAGCCCAGGAACATCTTTCTCTCTTCCGGTTACTTTTCACCCTCTTGAGAAGGTAAAGTTCTTCAGTGTTTCTTATCCGTTATATATTTTAAAGCATTCAATGATCATATTATTATAGTGGATTATGGATAATGGATTTTTTAAGGGGAAAATTTACTCAAATATGATTTCAAAGACAATCCAAGATTAGTTTTCCTGTAGAATATTAAAAAGATTTTAAACTGAACTGGGATCCTACCAGCACTCTGAGGATTCAAAAACAAAAACATATGAACATAAAAATTGACTGATGGTGATACATTGATACCTTTAAAAAAAGAGAGACACTTAGTCTGTGCATTAGAAAGTTGAATTGACAGCAAACCTTTATTTTTGCATAAACTGTCTCTTTAAACAAGATTCTAATCAAATAATGAAAGATACATGATATTACATAAAATCTATAATCAGTTGAATTCAGTCTCCACATCAGTTGATGCATAAATGTATCTCAGTTGACACATAAACGGATATACCTCTTTCCAGTGTGAATGTGTGGACGCAATAGAGTTTGAGTGTAAAGAAGGCACATTCCAGGTGTGTCTGCGATCTGTGATTCCCCACCATGCACTGGATGTTCCAGACACAGTGATTCTTCCACCCTGTGCTGTTCAACACTGCTCCCAAACCAGCTTCCTCTTTCAGAATTCCAGGTAAAGATGTATTGAATGGTTGAACATACAGCTGCCATCTAAAGAAATGTATGTTGAAACATCAGACTATATGCATGTTTTTTCCACTAGTAAGCTACAGACAGTATTCAGGTGGTTTGTGGATCCTCCGTTCCAGCTGTCTCCTGAAACTGGACAGCTAAAGCCTGGAGAAGAGCGCAGGGTTATGGTAGAGTTTAGACCTCAGCAGGCTCTAGTGTACAAGGCTGAGGCCAGCTGTGCGTTTGGTACTGATGGAGAGAGCAGATGTGCTGTACTTCTGTGTGGGCTGTGTGAGTACCTACTGTAATGATTTTCTATGTTTTTGTAATAATAATATCCGATCTCCTTACAATTACTGTTTATATAATTGCATAGGATTACTTTGCATAAATGTGAAGAAAATAGTTTTTAGTGCTTTTATTTTTGTAACCAATTGCTATAAAATGGTAACACTGTGCTTGAAGTGAGTGTTTGTAAGACATGAAACCTTTATAATCATGAGAGACACATGTCATGAATTTGGATGATATTTTATGCATGCTTTTGACAACTGTCATTAAGTGTCATTAGCTGAGTTATTTTAAATGCGAAGGTGACATTGTTTAAGATGTCTTTGCGATGACAATTTGACAAACAAATACATCATAACCTGTCTTTGTCTTTGTCGTTACAACTTAACTTGTCATAAATGATTGTCAAGAGGTCATTATAAATCTGTCATAATTTTTCTAACAGCATCATTAATATTTTTCTTGAACTAATATTTTTCAACTACGGAGGTACATGTTGAATTTGTGACATTAAATGCTATTAAATATTAATGACACTGTTATCAAAATATATAAATTATTTGACAGATTATTGACATTTAATGAGAAATTCTAACGACAAATTCATGACACGATTATAAATGGCCTCATGATTTATGACAGTTTTACAACAAGTTATGTGGTCTTGGTAATGTCAAGTTGTCTCTCTCCCTTTATTCATCAGGTGTCTCCACAGCGGATTGAACCGCCAACTTATTCAGCATATGTTTTACACAGCGACAGTGCTAACCAATGAGCCACCATGTCACCTTTCTCAAAAAAATGTAATCTAAATTTGAAATGACAGCTGAGTGAATGACACTTAATGACAGTTGTCAATAGTATGAAATTCCATTCTTATTCTTGGCATGTGTCATGTCATGATTGTAAAAGTGTCATGACAGTCTTATGAACACCCCATTCAAGTAAAGTGTTACCAAACCTATATAATAAAAAAAGCTAATTGATGCCTCTTTGGATAAAAGCATCTGCCAAATATATAAATGTCTGCAGAAATAAATGCACTAAATTAGGTGTTTGCCAATTTTAGTGGTTTCGATTCTAAAGTTCTTCACTACTGACTGTACATTGGTGCAGTTTTTTTTTTTTTTTAATGTAATTTTGACTTTCAAATACATACTTGGTAAAGCACCATTTTACAAAATCTACTGTAAGAGACCTCAGGAACTTGTTGACAGTTATTTTTGTATTACTTTTTAATATCTTAATTGCATAATAATTAGTATTTTTATGAACAAAGTGACTGAGAGTAGTGTTTTCTGTTCTGTTGTTATCTATTCTATTTTATTTAATTTAATTATTTTGAAAAATAATTTAAAAAGCAGATACATTTTCAAAAAGATATTTTTGTCCTTATTGTTATTAGTCATTTTTAGCAACTTGTATTGAACTGAACAGATGATCACATTTCAATTCCTTTTGACAGCCAAATACCCGCACCTCCAGATCAGCTCAACGGGACAGGAGGAGGGCTGTAAGGTGCTGGACTTTGGCAGTGTGGCAGTTGGAGAATTTCTTGAAAAGCACTTTGAGATCCACAACCCCTCCACTGTATGCTCTCTCCATCCTGCATTTTTAGACATAACATATTGAATATTTGGTCGACCCTTTAAATTAAGTGATTTAATTACTATGTACTTACATTTAAATTAATAATTTGGTAGAATACACTTATTTTGTACAAACATATTTTTATATTGTACTTATATTTTTTAAATGATCTGCATGCAATTTGCATTTGTAATTAATTTCTGAAATTACATTTATAATTACACTGTGATGTGTAATTATTATACATTTGTAATTACACTGTTATATGACCCATCCCTTAAACATTAACACACCCTTAAACCTACCCATACTACCAAACCTGTCCCTAACCTTACATGTATTCCAGCTCAATAGCACCATACGTTTTGTGCAATAAAATAATGAACACAATTAGTACATTGTACTGTTTTTCTTTTGGTGTAAGTACCTAGTGGTTACCTAGTAAACGCAAAATGAGACCGAATATTTTTCACTCATGGTCTCTCTCTTTTTCTGTGAGTTGACTGAGAAGATAAACACAGAGGCTGATTAGATGTAGCAGTTATACATCATCATGCCTGTCCTGTTATATATCTCCAAACACACACACACACACACACACACATACACACGTGTACCTGTGCACAAAGGCCATAGCAATCCAGTCTTGGCATCTGTTCATGCTGTTTGATTTCTTTTAGGCTTTGCTAATTAAATTCCACACTGACAAATAAAAATACGGCTATACTTTGGGAGTTATTACACTGTGGTTCAGAAATCTGGAGTGATATGCCATAAATTATTGTAGTGGCCAGGGAGCAATAATGGCTGCAAAAGGAACGGTCTGATTAAACTTTTTGATATTTGTCTAAAGCACATCAGCTCGTTCCTCTGGAAGGAGACTGCAATGCGCTGCAGTCATGCATTTATGTGTTTGTATTACATGTAAAATTCAAATAGTCATGTGTGTTGCACTTTTACTTTGTATAATGTCATAAATGGTCTTTAATCTAATACATTTTTTTCTGTATTTTTAATAAAGTGTATAATGTTATAATTGTCATTTGAGTATTTATTCATTCATTCATTCATTTTCCTTTTGGCTTAGTCCTTTTATTAATCTGGGGTCACCACAGCTGAATGAACCGCCAACTTATCCAGCACATGTTTTATGCAACGGATGCCCTTTTAGCTGCAACCCATCTCTGGGAAACATTCATACACACTCATACACTATAGACAATTTAGCCTACCCAATTCACCTGTACCACATGTCTTTGGACTGTAGGGGAAACCGGAGCACCAGGAGGAAACCCACACAAACATGGGGAGAACTCGCAAACTCCGGACAGAAACGCCAACTAACCCAGCCGAGGCTCGAACCAGTGACCTTATTGCTGTGAGGCGACAGTACTAGCTGCGCCACTGTTGCCCTTGAGTATTTATTACTTTGTTTATTTTATCAAAATATCATGCAGTTATTAGAACTGCATATGTATTTATTTGTTTGTTTATATTGATTTATTAATTAATTGTATAATGCAAATATTTTATTAATTATAATAGGGATTGTACATTTCTATTTATTTAATTGTTTATACAATATATAATGAGTGAAGTAATTTGTACTGAACATTTAATTTATTTATTTTTAGACTATTTAAGTTTATTTAATTTTTTTATCAAAATGTTACAGTTTTTGGAACTGCACATTTTGTTTTACTAGTTTGTCTGTTTGTTTTTATTTAAATGTCATACAGTTATTAGAACATATTTATTTATTTGTTTGTTTGCTTGTTTGTTTATATTGATTTATTGATTGATTAACTGATGCAAATATATTATTCATAATTATAGGGATTGTACATTTATATTTATTTAATTATTTATAATGTGCATGTACAATTTGATATATATAAATAATTTGTACTGAACATTTATTTATTTCGTTATTTATTTAATCTTTGTTTGTTTATTTATTATTTTAGATTATTTAAGTTTATTTTAGTTTTTGTTATGAAATGTTTTTTGGAACCACTTTTTTTTACTTGTTTGTTTTTATCAAAATGTCATACAGTTATTAGAACTGAACATTTATTTATTTACTCATTTATTTATTCCCTCATGTGTTAGTTTTTGTTTGTAAAATGGCACACACGCACGCACACACGCACGCACGCACGCACGCACACACACACACATATATGGTCATTTTTGTTTGTTTGTTTGTTTGTTTATTTATAATGCTGAACAGAAACTAAGTTATATCTACAAGTATGCATGTATGAATGGATGTATTTATTAATTTATTTATGTATTTGTTTTATTTATTGTATAATGCCAAACTGTTGTTAGTAATTGATATTGTACACTTATATTCATTTGTTGTTTTATATACTTATTAAATGCATGCTGTCATACAGTGATCAATACAAACATTTATTTATTTTTTAAATGTAAAATGTTGGTTTTCTGAAAGCAATACATTGGTATAGCAGGTTTTATTTTATGGTCACTGATTTTGTACTTATTTATATTTATGTATGTGTAAACTCATCATTGGCATCACTTCAGTGAGTCGTGTTTTATAATCTTTCTCTCTACATGTGTCACGTCTCAGTAAAAAAGCCACCCACGATGCACCACCAGCTCCTGATGTAGCCACCTATTCCCCCACCAGAGCAACAGATGTTTGTAGAAGCTCTGCAGGACTAATTACCCATCCAGCCCTACTCTTTGTGCAGTACGTACACGTGTGTGTGAGCTGAACTTTCTGTTACGCTTTAACTCCGCAATGGCAGGATTTAGCAGTAATTATCCAGAAACACACCCCTCTTGCCTTTGCCATTGTCTTGATGTCTCTGTGACACAGCCGTCATTAATCAAGTAATTCAAGGCAGGCCTGAACTGGTTAACCCACACCGCCCAGCACTGGTTACTGAGGAAGTTTTCAATTCCCTCTGGTCAATCACCAAGAGCCAACAATAGGATGGTTGAGAATGGAAATTAAAACAACAAACTGACTATTCAGTGGATTCCACCAATGTAACTTTAAGTTTTGGTTCAGTCTGGACAAAGAGTTCAATTTGCAGCATCGGAATTGGAAATTAGAGGTTATTTCCTTAGCATTGCCTCTGACTGCCATGCACTTATAGTATGTCTGACCTAGAGCAAGAGGTCAGACAGTTACGCAAAGGCCACCATGTTGCATTTGTGTATGAATAGCTGTCCATTCATTGGCTCTTTACTGTCTCTTGAATACAAGTGTTGCTCCCTTCTGGACAGTCAGAATGCTGAGAGCACTTTGCACCTTTGACAGGCTTGTTAGGCATCTGTGCTGCTTTTTTCCCTTTTTTTTTTTAAGAAAGAGGGCTTCTATTTCTAGATCTGTATTACCAATTTAGTCACTTCTGTTATTTTACTAAGTTATTACGAGATATACTTTATGATATTTAAGGTTTTTCCAAACTTTTAAGGCTATTATTTTAGAGATAGATCACTCAAACCTGAAAAAGCTCTCAATATTTACTCTCCCTTGGCTTGTTTCAAACTTTGTTTGAGTTACTTTTTTTGTTGAACACAACAAGATATTTTCAAGAAAGCTGGAAACTTGTTACCACTGACTCATTGGAAGTCAATGGTTACAGGTTTTCAGCATTTAAAAAAATCTTCTTAATGTTCCACAGAATTAAAGAATGCTGATAATTTTGGCCAGTTTGTGTTGAAGCAAAATATTTATTTCCAATATTTTCAACAGTTTTTTTTTCTAATGAAATGTTAGATTTTTTTGTAATTTTGTTATTTCCTTATTTATATACTTTATACCAAGGGTACCAATACTTTTGACCATGACTGTTTGTATGTGTATCTATATTGTTTACTAAAATGTCATTCCGTGTAACAGTTGCATCTATGCAAAAAAAATAATAATAATAAAAAATATATAATAATAATAATAATATAATAATAATACTTCTTCAGGCATGTTTAGAAGAATAATTTGATGACAGTGCAACTCCAAATACTAAATAAATGAATTAAAATACTAATAGTCTGATTTTAAATCTTTATACTGTGCCACTTAAACCAGGTGTTACCCATTTTGTAGTATTTTTTAAAATATTTCTTAAATGATGTTTAACAGAGCAAGGACATTTTTCACAGTATGTCTGAAATATTTTTTTCTTCTGGAGAAAGTCTTTATTTCGGCTAAGTTTTATTTCGGCTAGAATAAAAGCAGTTTTTGATTTTTTAAACACCATTTTAGGGTCAAAATTATTAGCCCCGTTAAGCTATATTTTTTAATTGTCTGCAGAACAAACCATCGTTATACAATAAATTGCCTAATTACCCTATCCTGCCTAATTAACCTAGTTAAGCCGTTAAATGTCACTTTAAGCTGTATAGAAGTGTCTTGAAAAATATCTAGTCAAATATTATTTACTGTCATCATGGCAAAGATAAAATAAATCAGTTATTAGTGATGAGTTATTAAAACTATTATGTTTAGAAATGTGTTGAAAAAAATCTATCCGTTAAACAGAAATTGGGGCGAAAAAATAAACGGCGACTAACAATTCAGGGGGGCTAATAATTCTAATTTCAACTGTAATTAACAACAGGTCAGGATATGTTTCCATTCATAAATATGTCTGTTATTTGAAACATTAAAGTAGACACAATACTTCCATTTAATATACTTTCTAGATAAAATTTAAATTTTAAAAGCTTAAATTTATTTTATCCAAACGCTAAAATGATATGGTTTGTTTTTGACCCATTTTAGTGGTACATTTCTGATATTAAAATTAAATAAATTATATTTTATTATATTTAAATATCAATAAATGTATAAATCTACTTTTGTCCTATAACAAGTAATGTTAATTAATGGTCCATTAAGTGCACTTTAGCTTTATCAGGGTTTCTGCAGGTTTCACCAAGTTAAATTTAAGACCTTTTACGACATTTTTAAGACCATTATGAATTAAATTTTAGAAGGGCTAAATGCGAAAGAATTTTTCAAATTGACCAGCTGGAAAAGATTTTTTTGTTGCCCTTTAAAAAAAATATATAATAATAATAATAATAATAATAATAATAATAATATATATATATATATATATATATATATATATATATATATATATATATATATATATATATATAATTTAATACATTTAATATTACAATAATAAATGAATAATAAAAAATATATATATTTTAGAGATTATTTCTTAGCAAAATATTTAAAATATTGTGTAAAAACAAGCAAGCTCAACTTGTATCTATACACATTTTTTTTAATATAAACTTGCTTCAAAATAAAAAAAAATTAACAAATGTTTTACATGTCTTAAAAACTATAATAAATTAAATCTTTGCACAACAATCTGTCCAGGTCGGTGACCTCAGGAGTAAATACAAGGAGCACTTCTAAACAAATGTTATTGTAAGGAACTTAAGCCATTATGGTAAATAGAGTTAAAAATTATCTTTTTTTTAATAAAAGTTTAAAAAAATTATTTAATATTTCGGTACATTTATGACTTTTTAAGGCCTAAGATTTAGATTTTGAAATTTAAGACTTTCAGGACCCCACAGAAACCCTGTCTATTTTCCCAACAATATGTGTAAATAATTCTTAGTCTGAAGAATTATATTAAAATTCTATATAATTCTTTAAAATTAAGATTATTTAACAATGTAGATATTTGACACAAAATTATATAATATGTAACAATAATGTGTATTACACATTATCATTTGATACCTCTTATTTAGTATTCTCCTAAAATAAATCTGACTAATTCAAAATATATGCAGCTTATTTCTCCTTCCAGAAATGAAAGAAAAGAAAGACATCTGTTTATTATCTGCTCTGCTGTGTCTGTAAACCCAGACAAAGTTAATGATTGACAGGTAGAAGCCTAATAATTGACCTTTATCTTTCTAATGAACTGAGATTAATTATAACGTCAAGGTCGTGTCTGGACTGGGAACAGTGACAGTGCTGAGCGCATCCCCACACTTCCCACGAGAAAAAAACATTCAGAGAAAAAAGTCGATCATTTCAAAAAAGCAATCCTGCAGCTCAGGTGTGAATGCATGACTCTGAGCTGCTGAAGAATACTGGCTTAATTCTCAATCAAGTTTGCGTTCTGCAAGCGACTGCGTAAAATCACGTTATTATTATTTTATTATAGCGCGTTTGTCGTGTTCTAATCATTTTTAAATGTTTTATTTTTAAAAAAATGCTTTATTTATTTGATAAATTGTGATGTCAGCATGTCGTAACACTTACAAATTGCTCTTGGTTGCTTCCACAGCAATGTCACGAGACCTCTTTCACCAAACACCTTTCAGTAAAGAATTCTTTAAATAACCACGTTTCTTTCAATCCTGTAAAGCGTATTTGAATAAATATATTTTTTAATTAATTAAATAAAAAGAAAACACGTTTGTCATTATCAAATGCATTCGCCCAAAAGTTATTTCTTTTTTTTCTTCTGTTTAAAGAGGAAGAAAAAATTTAGAAAAAAATGCTGGAAACCTATAAAACTTTTAGCATTTTTCAGAATAACGTCTTTAGTGTTCAACAGAAAAAAGAAAGTCATAATAGTTTGAAAACACTTGAGGGTGAGTAAACAGTGAGTTTCGTTTTAGGGTGAACTATCACTTTAAAAGTTATGTATTGAACCAGTGATCACTTATAATTTGTTTCTCCTTAGCCGGTCCAATTGCTTATATTGTTATTCTCAAAATCGCTTTTGTTAGCGTACATCATGCAAATAAACGGATATTTCGAAATCTGTCGTTATACCCCCAAAAGAAAATAATAACATAATAGCCTATTACAACTGCAGCATTTGCCTTTAGTGTGCATTAGTATAGCCTATATATGTTTGCACCTGATAAGAAACAGAGTGTGAGAACCGCGCGGCGGCATCACACCTGCGAGCGCGACCAGTGGAAAAGGACAACCTGTCTGTCAGTGTCCTTTGTCAAGGTTAGTGTGAGTTAGCAATAAACCTGTATCTAGTGCACCACTTAGAAAAAAAAAAGATTTTTGTTATATTAAAAATATATTAATGTATTTAAATTGTATTTAATATTTTTCGTCTATTATATAACACTGTACATTTTAAACATGACTTTCCTCTTCTTTGAATGTAGGCTCATAGACCTGTATCTTATGAAGAATATTAAATAACATTTAGGCAAGTAAAATATATGTTTTTTAATAAAAAAATCTGTAACCTGAATGAAGGTGAGCCATTAATTTAAAACAATCATAGATTTTTAAAGACGTTTATTGCAAAATTTGTCCAGTATTTAATGCAAATATATTTTTTGTATTCGTATTTTGTAGCCCATCTACCACATAATCGTTAGATGTTGTTTATTTATTTTTTAGCATTACATCATTATTGTCAATAGACTATTTTGTAAATTTTTTGATAAAAAATTTGATAAAGCAACAGCTAAAAAACATTGTTTGCAAGTGTTGGGGGAAAATAAGCTAGTATTACAATCTTAAAACACTTAATACACTGTAACCAAATGTGTTACTTAATTACTTTTTTTTAAATGCTATATGAAATGTGTATTATTTTTGCGTATTTTATTCCTGATATATAGGCTCAAATCTTTATATAGCCTACATTTTTGTATACTGAAATTGTATGGGTAAAAAATATTCGACTTTTTTTCTTTTACGCCAAAATCATTAGAATATTAAGTAAAGATCATGTTCCATAAAGATTTTTGTTTGTAAATTTCCAATAAAAACTATGTGTAGTTTTTTAAACCATCAGATTCCCATTTTTTTAATGGTTGTACCTCAGCCACATATATTCTAATAAGCTATGCATCAATGGAAGCCTATTTTTTCAACTTATAAATTGTGTAAGAATCTCAATTAAAACAATTAACCCTTGCCTGCATGGTTTTGTGGCACAGAATCACATTTGTGTAACCAGTTTGTAGCTAAATTGTTTAAATAGTTATGGTTTATAAACCGAGCGATTATGGTCAGAAGTGTGAAAGGTATTGCTTGATTAAATATATGCGAGTGTAATGAATTAATTAGAAAGCATTGCGACAATGCAACCAATCAGGGAGTGTTTAGGAGGAGCGAGCTGAAGCGCGAGACAGTCAAAACTGATGTCTGCATGCGCTCCTAGCGTATCGATGCATCACGCACGTAGAAATGAAAGCACGCACATACACAGAGTAATACAACAGTCCATAACTGTCCTAAATAATACGACGATACAGACTGTCAGGTCATCGGTCTAATTAAGTGAAAATTTGAGCGATTAAAGATTTTAAACAGATTTGACTTCTACACGCACTTGATTCTGAAAGTTTGCCTCCATGGATAAGTCGAAGAACTTTCGGATAGACGCTCTCCTGTCGGAAAGCTCTCAGCGGATCGTGCGCGGTGATTCCCCGGGACTGTGCAATGAAGGTGCTGATATCGACATATGCAAACGGACAGAAAACCTCTCCTCCTCGCACGTTTCAGCTCCAGACAGGGGTCCTACCCAAACCGGGCATGTTAAATATTTCTCATCCAGGATTACCTCACTTTCTCAAGGGTCTATGCCAGGAATGTATCCATCGCCAATGTACTCCACACGGCACTAGGAGCGCAGCATCCCAGCTTCGCGTACTCGCGTTTCACGCAGTCGTACCCAGATCATCTGAAAGCGGCAGCCATGGCCGTTCATTACCGCCTTGAGCACTGGATGCGTGCGGCGACTCTAATGCCCTCGCCTTGCAGACTACAGCGGTATGTGGCCCTCCTGCGAATATATTATAAATATATGTTAGCCTACTGTTTATATGCTGAATTAATGTATACTTTTTAAATTACATTTAGGTAGGCTATGATATAAAAAAATATTACCATTAGCTGCACGTGTATAACACAATATGAAGTTATTATAACGTTACAAATATATTTAGATTATAAACTTTTATACAATCCCAAATGTTGCTCCAACTTAAATTTGGCTAAAATATGGACAAACCCAATAGTTTAACATAATTAAAATATTACATAGGCTATTGCAAATATATTGGTTGTTCAGAATTTCGCCACATTTAAATTATAAACAGGCCTATGCACGTAACATATTTTTAATTGTTTTTGCAAAAGCACAATAAAGTGAACTCACATGCCATAAATATTATCCAGCATAATTGAATCAGTATTTACTGCTAACGGAACTTTAATGCAAGCTTTTTTATTTTCAATCTTTTCATAGCATCATAAATGACAGCACCATTAAAACAGCCTTCATCCAAAGGAAAAACTATAAAGAAACACTTAAAATGGTCCAAGCTTCATCAATAAAGTTATCTGGTAGCATTTATTGAATTTTCATTAAGTTAATAGTGCTCTCTGGTGTTTTATTGTCCCGCTAAAGCAATATCTCCCAGCCTTGTCATCAACAATAAACTGAAGTAAAGCCGTTATCATTATCTATTGAAGGGGGGGGGGGGGGGGGGGGGGGGGGGTTGTAAGGAGAGGTGACTATGTTCTTGTTTGCTACTCTGCTTGGTGTCATCACCGTATATCTTTGAGTTTTTTGGCACAGCTCCTTCATCATCTATCTGTCTTTTCAGGGGCACCTCAGTCTGGACTGATTGGAAAGTGCCGGAGACCACGCACAGCCTTCACCAGTCAGCAACTCCTGGAGCTGGAAATCAATTCAAACTCAACAAGTATCTATCAAGACCCAAGCGCTTTGAAGTGGCCACATCTCTGATGCTGACTGAGACACAGGTCAGGAGAAAGCAGCACTCTCATAACAATAACTATTTGACAAATTAGTAACTAATTTGTTTAAATTTGTATCTCTTTTGTAAATTTTTATGTATGGTTGAAGGCAAATTTATTAGCCCTTCTGTGAATTTTAAGACATTTATTAACACATTAAGACATTTCAACCTATTTTTAAACATAACATTTTTAATAAGTAATTTCTAATAACGTATTTATTTTGTCTTTGCCATGATGACAGTACATGATGTTTTACTAGTTATACTGCAAGATACTTGTATCCAATTTAATTTAATGACTGTAAAAATGTTCTCGTAATTTAACAGCAAAGTACTGGCAGCAGGGTTTTCAACAGTGAACCATAATCCTACAGTTTCATAACTTTTTTCTAAATTACGGCTTTTTCTGTAATTTAATGGTAAAATATTGGCCAGCAGGGTTTCCAGCAGTGAACCGTAATCCTACAGTTTCATTACCATTTTCCAAGTTATGGCTTTTCTGTAATTTAATGGTAAAATACTGGCATCAGGGTTTCCAGCAGTGAACCATAATCTTACAGTTTCATTACCGTATTCCAAATTATGGCTTTCTGTATATAATAGTAAAATACTGGCAGCAAGGTTTTCAGAAGTGAACCGCAATCCTACAGTTTCATTACTGTTTTTCAAATTACGACTTTTTCTGTAATTTAACGGTAAATACTGGCAGCAGGGTTTCCAGCAGTGAAACATAATCCTAAAGTTTCAATACCGTTTTACAAATTACGGCTTTTCTGTAATTTAACAGTAAAATACTGGCAACAGCGTTTCCAGCAGTGAACCGTAATCCTACAATTCCATTCCTGTTTTCCAAATTACAGCTTATCTGTAATTTAACAGTAAAATACTGGCAGCAGCGTTTTCAGCAGTGAACCCGTAATCCTACAGTTTCATTACCGTTTTCCAATTACGACTTTTCTGTAATTTAACAGTAAAATACTGGCAGCAGGGTTTCAGCAGTGAAACATAATCCTAATAGTTTCAATACCGTTTTTACAAATTACGGCTTTCTGTAATTTAACAGTAAAATACTGGCAACAGCGTTTTCCAGCAGTGAACCGTAATCCTACAATTCCATTCCTGTTTTCCAAATTACAACTTTTCTGTAATTTAACAGTAATTACTGGCAGCAGGGTTTCCAGTAGTGAACCGTAATCCTACAGTTTCATTACCATTTTGCAAATTACGGCTTTTCTGTAATTTAACAGTAAAATAGTGGCAGCAGGGTTCCTGCAGTGAACCGTAATCCCACAGTATAATACTGTGTTCTAAATTAAATAGTAGTAATGCATTTTTCTAATTATCTATTAAAAATACCTGCCCATGTGTAAATACACAAAATTAAATTTTAAGTGGCACCAAATACAGAAGAAAAAAATAATAAAAAGAAAAGGGTATTATAATGCACAATGTTTATTAATATGCCCAAGCAAATAATTAAATTACTGGTCATTAAAACATTGGAACATTCCCCTAAATACACCCACTGACAAAAAGGAGAATCCACAGACCAAGAACATGCCAGATTTATTCAATTGTCCAAATTTGTTACTGATACAGCCAGGAGTGGATTTGAAACATAAAGAGTGTACATTTATGTACATGTTAAAAGAATGTAAAAGCCGTGTCTTATTAATGACACCACAAATGAGCAAATATAGATTTAAGTATTGGTTTTAAGACTTTACAGTGTAGGTTAATTAGACTAACTAGGTAAGTTAGGTTAATTATAGGCAAGTCATTAGACAACAGTGGTTAATAATAATATTTAAAATATGTAAACTATTATATAAAAAAAATTAAAAACAGCTACAGGTGAAGTCAGAATTATTAGCCCCCATGAATTTTTTTTTTTTTTTATATTTCCCAAAAGATGTTTTAACAGAGCAAGGACATTTTCACAGTATGTCTGATCATATGTTTTCTTCTGGAGAAAGTCTTATTTGTTTTATTTCAGCTAGAATAAAAACAGTTTTTGATTTTATAAAACCATTTTAAGGTCAAAATGATTAGCCCCTTTAAACTATATAAGTTTTCGATAGTCTACAGACTAAGCCATCATTATACAATAACTTGCCCAATTACCCTAACCTGCCTACATAACCTAATTAACCTAGTTAAGCCATTAAATGTCACTTTAAGCTGTATAGAAGTGTCTTGAAAAATATCTAGTAAAATATTATTTACTGTCATCATAGCAAGAAAAAAAAATCTGTTATTAGAAATGAGTTATAAAAACTATTATGTTTAGAAATGTGTTTAATAATTCAGGGGTATGTATATTAATCACATCATGTAAATTCTCTAATGCTTACAGAAGGAGAAAGCAACATATTCTCAAAAGAATTTGTATGTGTTAGATAAATTGATTACAACTAAAGTATTCATTTGACCAATTGCATTCATACATTTTCTAAATATAATGCATTTCTATACTAATTAAATGATATGAATTTCTACTAAAGCAGTACCTTAAACCATTTGTTTTCTCATTAAATTAGTTTGGGTGAAAAACAGAATAAGAAAATTATACAGAAATCTAGTATGAAGGGAAATATTTTGAACACCAGTGAAACAAAACAAAACATTATTTTCTAGGTGAAGATTTGGTTCCAGAACCGGCGAATGAAGTGGAAGCGCAGCCGTAATAAGCTAAAGAGCAGGCTGCACAACTGGAAACAGATGGCTGTAAATCCGGCAAGAGAGGGAACAAGCCCAAAGACCTGAGCCGGTGCAGTGCACATGACGAAGATGAGGATCTGGACCCAGAAGAGGAAGACGAAGAAGACGAGGAAGAGTTCAGACAATCTATTAATGTAGGTGTGAGTCTACCTCGCAATTCAGACTTCCTGCAGCACAGCTCGGCACTGAGCTACAGCTCTCATGGCTCTTACTCTGACGATGACCTGGAAGAAATCGGAGCAGACCGAAAGATCAGGCTAGGGTTATGAGGAATTAAAGGCAACTTTAGTCTGCGTGTCCACTGATGAATTGGACAGCAACTATCCTTTAAAGTCCAATACCTCAAGACTGAAATCTGTTGATGTCAAATCTGACCTATTAGGACTCGTTCAAACCAAGAATGATAGCTGTAATGATAACTACATGTGTGTCTACACCTTCAGTACACACAATAACATTCTCAAAGCATATGTGAATATTCACTGCCTGTTATTGGTTTATCATATCTGTAATTGCAACTATATTGTATATTTAGACCGATATTAAATGATAGTTCACCCAAAAGTGAACTCTCCTTCTAAACCTTTATGAGTTTCTTTCTTCTGTTGAACACAAAAGGAGATATTTGGAAGAAAGCTGAAACCCTGTAAACATTGATTTCCATAAAGGGAAAACAAATACTATGGAAGTCAATGGTTACATGTTTTAAGCTTTCTTCAAAATATTTTCTTTTGTGTTCAATCGAAGAAAGAAACTCATTAAGGATTGGAACAAGTAAAGGCTGAGTAAATTATGACTGAATTTTCATTTTTGTGTGAACTATCCCTTTAAGAAAGATACCATTATCACTGTTACACTTGGTGCGAATGGGGCTGTACAGCTGATTGATACTGTCTGTTGTCTATGAATGTTAACAGGACATTTATAGTCAAAAAAGTCTTAGTTCATGAAAATGGTCTTCGAGTTTATTTGCACTTAATATTTTTTGAAGGCTGCTTGTAAACTGCAAATGTACACTATTTCAAACTAACTTTTTTGTATAATTCCAATGATTCCAGGATTTATTATTTTTTTGTTACATTTTTTTTCACAAAACAGTTGTCAAATATTTAGCTACTACATTTTACCTCACTCTATATAAACCCTAGTAAAAACTGAAATATCATGCTGGAATTTTTAAAATGTTTAATAGGGTATATGCACATGGGCTTTTAATTTCGGTCGGCCAGCCCCAGTGCTTCCGGTTAATGGGCTATATGCACAGCTATATGTGCACATACAATATTGCCGCGTTTTAGATCAGATTTCTTTAAAAAAACAGCGATGGCTGGCTGAGATATGATATAAAGTGGGATTCAGACCAAACAAGAAGCACCGCATTACATTATATTTCCCCTGCCATATCTTTAACATATTGAAATTTATTTTACTCCAGTATTTTTAATGCCATTTCTGTGGTAACATGCTAATAATGACGACCCCTGTGTTTAAACAGTCCTTTGTCTCTTTTTACGCTTTTGAACAACTTAATGAATGCTTAAGTCTATTTAATTGAATTTATTTTAATTACATTACAACATCGATGCTGTAAAAGGAACCTTGTGAAATTGAAAATAGTCACATTAAGCTTTCCCCGGAAGTTCATCATTGGCTGAAGAACACTTGCTGTGCATATAGCCCATTCATACGTGCAACAACAATTTCTTAGTTACATCGCCAACTACTGGCCTGGCGTACATAATGCAGCAATTTTGACAATGTTGCTGGCTGTATGCGAACGTTTTCAAAAATGTAAAGGAAATATTTTTCTGTTTTATTGCCTTGTAAATGTACCTTCAGCCATTTCCTAACTTCAAGCAGAGCAGCATCAATATTAAATACTGAAAGAAGGACAGTTTGGCTGTTTATAGCATTGCCATGCTATATATTCTAACATTGACATTTTGGTTTTTTAAAAAAAGAAGCTGTTGAACCAAATGAGGAGGCCTTTGCACTTCAAGTCACCGACTGACACTTGTGCTCGTTGGTCTCTTGAAGACATTTTGTTTAATAGTATGTTGACAAGAGTGGATGCTAATTAACAGAGAATTGTCCGGAGGTCACCGGTGTGTCAGCTTTCTCCCTGTAAGCATTGACTGAGAAACCCTGAGGAACTAGTAAATCCTCTGCAAATATTAAACAAGGGCAAACTGTGAAAGGCGCATTAGTTAGTCCATTAGGCTAGTTTATGTCATATTGTTGCTGTTAGTGTATTTAATGTTATTTAACTGTTATAGATTATATCTAATTTATTCAACTGATATCAGGACTCTGTTTGAAGGATCGTGTGGCCTTCAAAGACATGTACTTGATGCATAAGGAAATAAACAATTGAAAATGAGTTTCAGCCATTCCTTCAACACTGCCATTGAACTCTTTGCTTTGTTGATAAAATGCTAGATATGAGAAAATGCTACATAACAAACAGTTTGTGTCTGACTCATGAGTGAAAGGTTTAAAAACTCTAAATGAAAATCACCCCCATCCTACATATTCATCGTCTCTCTCTCTCTCTCTCTCTCTCCTCTCCTGTTTAACCCCTAGCTGACGCAGATGGTGATTAAAGCGTGGATGAATCTACAGCGCATTATAAACAATCGCAGGGCCTGATATTTATGGCCACAGCCTCTCAAATATGAATTACTCAAGGGGGTTTACTGATAGGCAAATAATTAAGTTAATGAAGGAAAAGGAAAATAATCTACTCCTTATGCTGATGTCATTGGGCCATTTAATTTGAAAGGATGAATTACCTCAGCGACCAAAAGAGCATTTTAACAGGGGTGTGGTGTAAGGCCAACAATTAAATATTAAAGCAAGTGCCGTTTTCTCAGCCAAGCTAGAATAGGACATATTTATGTTGATTAAATGCATTGTGGTGATGGAAATAAATACCCTGCCAACCCGAAGGAAACTCGAGCACTCAATGAGGCAAACTTTTAACATTTATCATGCATTTGAAAAATTGCATCTGCATCTTGCTCGCACCTAAGTGCTAAATGTACTGTTAATGTCAACATGTTAAGGGATTTGTTAATCCAAAAATGAACTACTTACTTAACCTCGAGTGGTTAACCTCTTTGGACCCTGTGTACATTACAATGGTCAGTCTATGTTTTTGTGGTTCCTGAGCATTTCATCTAATTTAAAGCCTGCAGTCCATGAGAGTGGGCGATTGTTATCCAATCAAATGGCAGTAAAGCTCGACATGTTGTAATTTGAAAAAAATCCACTACACTGAAAACAGCATGGCATCACGATCCAGACACAGACATAAGCCACATTAACAATGTTTTTATTCAGATTTATTGAAGTGTTTGCCAATATTTCATAGATTGTATGGTAAAAAAGAGGGATGACTTATTAATTAAAGTTTAAAATCTTTTGTAACATTGCAAGCTTTAAAGGATTTTTTCAAATATGTCTGTCCATTAGGATGGACAATGCTCAAATCTGTTACTGAAATGTCTGTGGATGGACAATGGGTTCAAGATCTGTTACTGAAATTAAATCTCCAGTAATGCCGAACTTTTTAATATTAAAATAACTATATTGATGTACTAATTCATTGCTTAAACATACATATGCAGAATATACAGATCTTTAAGTACTTGAGCATATAGCAGATGGAAATATCTCAAATGTGGAAATTATGTGGAGGAAGATGAAGATAAACAAGTTATGAACAAGGTGCAATGTATTGAACAATAACCTCAAAATTAATGTTTGTGATTTAGAAAAAAAGTTTCAAGATTATACCAGCTATTCATTTATTCATTTTCTTTTCATCTTAATCCCTTTATTAATCAGGGGTCGCCACAGCGGAATGAACCGCCAACTTATCCAGCACATGTTTTACGCAGAGGATGCCCTTCCAGCCGCAACCCAACACTGGGAAAACCAGCAATCATCTATGTTTTTTTGCATTATATGCATAATGCTCGGGAAGTACAACTGTACAACTGACCTGGTGTCCACAAAAAAAAAAAAAAAAAAAAAAAAAATATTTTGAAGGAAGCTGTAGCTGTAACCTTTGACTTCCATAGCATTTATTTTACTTACTGTCAGCGGTAACAGGTTAGGCTAACTTATACATTCAGAATATCTTCATAATAAAGTAATAAATAAAGATAATATAATATCTAATTAATATTGTAAACCCCTTACGACCCAAATTATCTTCAAAGTTTCAGAAAAATGTAAAAATATACTCCCATAAGCTCCTATAAATAAAAATATAAAAATTCAACACCCTTTAAGTATATATACTGTATATATATATATATATATATATATATATATATATACATATACATATACATATATATATATATATATATATATATATATATATATATATATATATATATATATATATATATATATATATATATATACAGTATATATACTTAAAGGGTGTTGAATTTTTATATTTTCATTTATAGGAGCTTATGGGAGTATAATTTTACATTTTTCTGAAACTTTGAAGATAATTTGTGTCGTAAGGGGTTTACAATATTAATTAGATATTATATTATCTTTATTTATTACTTTATTATGAAGATATTCTGAACGTATAAGTTAGCCTAACCTGTTACCGCTGACAGTAAGTAAAATAAATGCTATGGAAGTCAAAGGTTACAGCTACAGCTTCCTTCAAAATATATTTATGTGTATTCAAAACAAGAATGAACTTAGGTTTGGAGCAAGCGAAAGGTGTGTAAATGGTGACAGAATTTTCATTTTTTTGGGTGAACTATCCCTTTAAAACAAGCTTGCTTTGTGTGTGTAAAATGTCCCTTGACCGTTTCCGTCGATGTTGTCATGGAGCTCGAATACACAACTGAACTGAGAGGGGGGGAAAGTTTCACCATGGCGAAGCCAATTATTTAACACGTTTGTATTCTGTTTTCTCTTTTTATTTAAAATACAACTGCATTAAAACTGCTGTGGTAAGTTGTTCTTTCAGTAGGCATGGCGTAAAGATAACGCGAGTTTTGATAGCTGATATAAAAAGAGTGTCTGTAATACTTGACATAAGCTATTTTTAAGTTTATAAAACGAATTTATGATTGATTTTAATAGAATTACTAAACGAATGCAATTAATAACACCTTGTGAACTTTATAAATATAAACTGGAAAGAAATCACTGTTATCAGTAACATTTCATTTGATGATTCTCCGAGGCAATCACCTGTCAGCGATTTTCTTAAGGCAGATCACTTAAGCTAATAGAAAGGTAAAGAAATGAGTGACATGGTCATAAATTTACACCAGCCTCAGTTAACCTCAGGCAGACATAACATATACTGCTTTTGTAATAAATATAAATGTATGGCTTCAGTCCGCAGCACGCAGCTGTTTGACTTATGCAATATAGACGCTATATGTTTATTTTATCGGTCAGATGACATTTACAGTTGGTTCATCTCTGATAAATGGCCAAATACTTAAAGTACTGCAACCATGTCTAATTTAATATAAAAGCTATATGATATATTTGAAGCCTATAAATGCATTATTTGACCTACGTTAATTTTGGTGTTGGTTTTAGTTGCAATGTTGACAGGTCATCCAGTGAATCCTCTGAGCTCGCGAACTCCCTTTGGAGTCCCAAACAACCCACACAGAAAGGCAAGGAATATGTAAAGTCATTATAATTTACCACAATAAAATTTCCTTGATTTACTAATAATTTCAATTTATTGCTTATTATTATTATTTTTTGCAGACTTAATCATGCTTCTTTTCTGCTGTTGTTTGCAGCAAGTGTTTTTTAATTATTAGTCTGCTTAAATAGTTTGTTGAAATACAGTGCCCTCTGCTGGTGAAAAATCCAATAGTCACTTGTTTTATTTTTCAGAGGGTCTCAAACCTCAGGTCAGGGTTCCTTCAAAAGAGACCCCAGAACTGCTTCTTTGGCGTAGAAAACCTGGGCTGAGCTGGTCTGGGAATACTGGGAGCCAGGGTTAGAGTATACCAAATCTCTGGTCCTTAAAAGCATACATGGAAAACTCCAGAAACTCACATTCAGGTTAGTTTTTTTTCTCCCCCTCAAGCTTTGAAGGCTAAGCTTTATAGTACTTTTTTTTAATATTGAGGTTTAATAAATATATAAAAATTAAAATATTACAGTAGACACAATTACTTATCTTCACAGTTTACTATTAATACAACTGATGGTATTTCATTCATTCATTTTCTTTTCGGCTTAGTCCCTTTATTAATCTGAGGTTACCACAGCGGAATGAACTGCCAACTTATCCAGCATTATGTTTTACACAGCAGATGCCCTTCCAGTTGCAACCCATCACTGAGAAACGTCCATACACACTCATTCACAGACATACACTACGGACAATTTAGCTTACCCAATTCATCTATACCACATGTTTTTGGACTGTGGGGGAAACCGGAGCACCCGGAGGAAACTCACGCAAACATGGGGAGAAAATGCAAACTCCACACAGAAATGCCAACTGACCCAGCCGAGGCTCGAACCAGTGACCTTCTTGCTGTGAGGCGATTGTGCTACTCTCTGTGCCACCGTGACGCCCCTGCTCCTATTTATTTTTAAAAGTACTTTATTATCTTTTATGATGTTTAAAGGGATATTTCACCCGAAAATAAAATGTACTCATCATGAGTGGTTTCAGACCTAATGGTTTTTTTACAGTTGAAAACAAAGGAAGATATTTTGAGACATGTTTTACACTGCTATCCATTGATGTCTATAGTTTTAAGAAAAATCTGTTTACTCAATGATTACCGGAATTCAACAGTGCTCAGCAAAATTGAGAAACTCAAACAAAAATAAAAGAAACAAGTCAATAACAAGGTCAGAATGTGGTAAATCTAAAAACGTGGTAAAAATCAGGTGAGGGCTTTTCTTTTTCTGGATTGCTTTTGAAAATACTGCGGTTGGGATTAGAGAAGTGGGTGTGCGGGTCAATCAGTGCTTTTTTAAAACACTATTGGTTGGGTTTAGGGAAAGGGGAGGGTGGGAGAGATCAGTCAGTCAGTCAGTTGACAGCGGCATCTGGTGGACTTACGCTAGAACAGCAGGTGCGAATGGCACTTAATGAAATTTGAGATCTGAAAAAAGCATACACAGCGCCCTCTGGCAGATTTGTGAAAACAAACATATCTTGACATATCTTGCTCTCTCCAGAAATGTATATGCTGATTTTGTGCTCAGGAAAAATTTTCCTTTGTTACCACAAATCAGTGTTACTTTACTGTTTGTTTTGCTTTGCATTTTTTTTGGAAACTACAATAGTATAAATTTATAATTTAGGATTCATTGATGAGTTGAAAGTTCAAAAGAGCAATATCAAAGTATATTGAATACATTTACATTTACATTTAGTCATTTAGCAGACGCTTTTATCCAAAGCGACTTACAAATGAGGACAAGGAAGCAATTTACACAACTATAAGAGCAGCAGTGAATAAGTGCTATAGGCAAGTTTCAGGTGTGTAAAGTCTAAGGAGCAAAGCATTAGTAATGTAATTTTTTTTTTTGAGAGAGAGAGTACAGTTAGTGGTATAGCCAGAGAGGCAGTTACAGATTAGGAAGGAAAGTGGAGACTAAATAGTTGAGTTTTTAGTCGTTTCTTGAAGACAGCAAGTGACTCTGCTGTTCTGATGCAGTTAGGGAGTTCATTCCACCAACTGGGCAGATTGAATGCGAGAGTTCGGGAAAGTGATTTCTTCCCTCTTAGGGATGGAACCACGAGGCGACGTTCATTCATGCAAGTTTCTGGAGGGCACATAAATCTGCAGAAGTGAGAGCAGATAAGAAGGAGCAAAGCCAGAGGTCGCTTTGTAAGCAAACATCAGAGCTTTGAATTTGATGCGAGCAGCAACTGGCAGCCAGTGCAAACTGGTGAGTAGCGGAGTGACATGTGCTCTTTTCGGTTCATCAAAGACCTGCTGCGTTCTGAAGCAGCTGAAGAGGTTTGATAGAGTTAGCTGGAAGCCCGGCTAGTAGAGAGTTGCAATAATCCAGTTTGGAGAGAACAAGAGCTTAAACAATGAGTTGAGCTGCATGTTTAGATAGGAAGGGTCGGACCTTTCTGATGTTATAGAGTGCGAATCTGCAAGATCAAGCAGTTCTAGAAATGTGGTCAGAGAAGTTTAGTTGGTCATCAATCGTTACTCCAAGGCTTTTTACCATTTTGGATGCAGTAATGGTTGCCCCATCCATCTGGATTGAAAGGTTATGGTGTAGAGTCGGGTTAGCAGAAACTTCAAGCATTTCCGTTTTCGTGAGGTTAAGCTGAAGATGATCTTTCATCCAGTGTGAAATGTCTGACAGGCAGGCTGAGATGCGAGCTGGAACCGAGGGATCATCAGGGTGTAAAGTGAGGTATAGCTGGGTATCATCAGCATAGCTGTGGTAGGAAAATCCATGTTTCTGGATGATGGTCCTAAAGATGTCATGTAGATGGAGAAGAGAAGTGGCCCAAGAACAGAGCCCTGAGGTACCCCAGTGTTTAGATGCTGTAGGTTGGACACCTCTCCCCTCCAAGACACCCTGAATGACCTGTCTGAGAGGTAAGATCTGAACCATTGAATAACAGTGCCTGCAATGCCGAGTGACTCAAGCGTAGATAGCAGGATCTGGTGGTTTACAGTGTCAAAAGCAGCTGATAAATGCAGCAAGATGAGGACAGATGATTTAGAGTCTGCTTTAGCCAGTCTGAATTCCTCCACGACCGTGAGCAGGGCAGTCTCAGTTGAGTGGCCTTTCTTAAAGCCAGATTGCTTGTTGTCTATGAGGTTGTTTTGAGTAAGAAAGTCCAGGACTTGATTGAACACTACTTTCTCCAGAATCTTGGCCATGAATGGAAGCAGGGATACCGGTCGGTAGTTTTCAAGTAGCGTTTGATCCAGGTTGGGTTTCTTTAGAAGTAGGGTTACCCTAGCCTGCTTAAATGAAGTGGGGAATAAAACAGAGTCAAGAGATGAGTTAATTATGTGAGTCAGTGTTGGTATGACTGCAGGAGAGATAGCTTGCAAGAGATGAGAGGGAATGGGATCAAGCGGACAGGTGGTTGCATGGCTAGATAGCACGAGATTGGACACCTCAGACTCAGAGAGCTGAGAAAAAGAGGTGAATGTGTGTGGTGTTGGTGGTGTATCTTGCGTGTTTGTTGTAGGTGCAGCAAATTGAGCACTGATTTTTGCAGTTTTGGTCCAAAAGAATGTAGCAAAGTCATCAGTTGTGAGTGTGGAGTATGCAGGTGGAAGAGGATAGAGGAGTGAGGAAAATTTTTTAAAACGTAAGCGAGGATTGGTGGCACTGTTGATTTTCTGACGGAAGTATGTCTGCTTTGCAGAAGTAACCTCAGGCGAGAAAGAGGACAGAAGAGTTTGGTATGTTATGAGCTGTTCAGGATTTTTTGTTTTTCGCCAAATTCTCACAGAGAACATCAGAGAGCCAGGGTGCAGGAGGACTGGCACAGGCTGGCCTGGATGTAAGAGGACATAGTCTGTCTAGACATGATGCTAGTGTGGAGCAGTGTATCAGTGGCACTGTTCGTATCAAGTGCAGATAGTTTGCAAGATGGAGGAAGAGAGTCTGAAACAATGGTGGATAGTCTAACACAAGAGGTGTCACTTGTATAGTTTTGATTGGGAAAAAGTGTAAAAGTCAATATGGCAAATGAAGCCTGCAGATTTTGTTTGACTCAAACAATTAGAAATGAACCTAAAGAGACAGTTGTTGCTTAATGTAATTGTTGTTTCATAATATGAAATTTAATGATAAGCTTGGCAAGTAGTTTTGGAGAATTTGATGTTTCTCCATTCAAACAGAATGCCCGAGCATACTGCCTGAGAGGCATTTCAAAGATGGCCGCTGAGTGAAATGACTTGCCTTAAAGGGACTTTGGCAATATTTAGTTATAATTTAAATAAATACATTTCTACTGTCACTATTTTATCATTTTAATATCTACTTGCTGAATAATTATTTTTATTTCTTAAAAAAACATTTTTAACTATAAACTTTACAGTATACTGATAGATTCAATACATATTCTCAATTTCAGACCGCCTTCATCCAAGTTCTTCAGCACACCATTTCCTCAGACCATCCGTCTGAGCCCAGGAACATCTTTCTCTCTTCCGGTTACTTTTCACCCTCTTGAGAAGGTAAAGTTCTTCAGTGTTTCTTATCCGTTATATATTTTAAAGCATTCAATGATCATATTATTATAGTGGATTATGGATAATGGATTTTTTAAGGGGAAAATTTACTCAAATATGATTTCAAAGACAATCCAAGATTAGTTTTCCTGTAGAATATTAAAAAGATTTTAAACTGAACTGGGATCCTACCAGCACTCTGAGGATTCAAAAACAAAAACATATGAACATAAAAATTGACTGATGGTGATACATTGATACCTTTAAAAAAAGAGAGACACTTAGTCTGTGCATTAGAAAGTTGAATTGACAGCAAACCTTTATTTTTGCATAAACTGTCTCTTTAAACAAGATTCTAATCAAATAATGAAAGATACATGATATTACATAAAATCTATAATCAGTTGAATTCAGTCTCCACATCAGTTGATGCATAAATGTATCTCAGTTGACACATAAACGGATATATACCTCTTTCCAGTGTGAATGTGTGGACGCAATAGAGTTTGAGTGTAAAGAAGGCACATTCCAGGTGTGTCTGCGATCTGTGATTCCCCACCATGCACTGGATGTTCCAGACACAGTGATTCTTCCACCCTGTGCTGTTCAACACTGCTCCCAAACCAGCTTCCTCTTTCAGAATTCCAGGTAAAGATGTATTGAATGGTTGAACATACAGCTGCCATCTAAAGAAATGTATGTTGAAACATCAGACTATATGCATGTTTTTTCCACTAGTAAGCTACAGACAGTATTCAGGTGGTTTGTGGATCCTCCGTTCCAGCTGTCTCCTGAAACTGGACAGCTAAAGCCTGGAGAAGAGCGCAGGGTTATGGTAGAGTTTAGACCTCAGCAGGCTCTAGTGTACAAGGCTGAGGCCAGCTGTGCGTTTGGTACTGATGGAGAGAGCAGATGTGCTGTACTTCTGTGTGGGCTGTGTGAGTACCTACTGTAATGATTTTCTATGTTTTTGTAATAATAATATCCGATCTCCTTACAATTACTGTTTATATAATTGCATAGGATTACTTTGCATAAATGTGAAGAAAATAGTTTTTAGTGCTTTTATTTTTGTAACCAATTGCTATAAAATGGTAACACTGTGCTTGAAGTGAGTGTTTGTAAGACATGAAACCTTTATAATCATGAGAGACACATGTCATGAATTTGGATGATATTTTATGCATGCTTTTGACAACTGTCATTAAGTGTCATTAGCTGAGTTATTTTAAATGCGAAGGTGACATTGTTTAAGATGTCTTTGCGATGACAATTTGACAAACAAATACATCATAACCTGTCTTTGTCTTTGTCGTTACAACTTAACTTGTCATAAATGATTGTCAAGAGGTCATTATAAATCTGTCATAATTTTTCTAACAGCATCATTAATATTTTTCTTGAACTAATATTTTTCAACTACGGAGGTACATGTTGAATTTGTGACATTAAATGCTATTAAATATTAATGACACTGTTATCAAAATATATAAATTATTTGACAGATTATTGACATTTAATGAGAAATTCTAACGACAAATTCATGACACGATTATAAATGGCCTCATGATTTATGACAGTTTTACAACAAGTTATGTGGTCTTGGTAATGTCAAGTTGTCTCTCTCCCTTTATTCATCAGGTGTCTCCACAGCGGATTGAACCGCCAACTTATTCAGCATATGTTTTACACAGCGACAGTGCTAACCAATGAGCCACCATGTCACCTTTCTCAAAAAATGTAATCTAAATTTGAAATGACAGCTGAGTGAATGACACTTAATGACAGTTGTCAATAGTATGAAATTCCATTCTTATTCTTGGCATGTGTCATGTCATGATTGTAAAAGTGTCATGACAGTCTTATGAACACCCCATTCAAGTAAAGTGTTACCAAACCTATATAATAAAAAAAGCTAATTGATGCCTCTTTGGATAAAAGCATCTGCCAAATATATAAATGTCTGCAGAAATAAATGCACTAAATTAGGTGTTTGCCAATTTTAGTGGTTTCGATTCTAAAGTTCTTCACTACTGACTGTACATTGGTGCAGTTTTTTTTTTTTTTTTAATGTAATTTTGACTTTCAAATACATACTTGGTAAAGCACCATTTTACAAAATCTACTGTAAGAGACCTCAGGAACTTGTTGACAGTTATTTTTGTATTACTTTTTAATATCTTAATTGCATAATAATTAGTATTTTTATGAACAAAGTGACTGAGAGTAGTGTTTTCTGTTCTGTTGTTATCTATTCTATTTTATTTAATTTAATTATTTTGAAAAATAATTTAAAAAGCAGATACATTTTCAAAAAGATATTTTTGTCCTTATTGTTATTAGTCATTTTTAGCAACTTGTATTGAACTGAACAGATGATCACATTTCAATTCCTTTTGACAG